>NW_027152443.1:0-168627 GCF_040937935.1 Hyperolius riggenbachi | reverse complement strand
CAAATCGGAGTGATAGATTAGAATCGAGAGCCAACGGTAAGTTTTCTATGTTAAACCATTACACCATTGAAAAACTGGTTACGTTTGCAATCGAAAGAAAAATGACTATAGTTGAAGAGGTAATGGCCCCTAAACTATGTTCTGGGATGAAAGTTACAGCTTCAGTGAAATCCGTTTGCAAATCGGAGTGATAGATTAGAATCGAGAGCCAACGGTAAGTTTTCTATGTTAAACCATTACACCATTGAAAAACTGGTTACGTTTGCAATCGAAAGAAAAATGACTATAGTTGAAGAGGTAATGGCCCCTAAACTATGTTCTGGGATGAAAGTTACAGCTTCAGTGAAATCCGTTTGCAAATCGGAGTGATAGATTAGAATCGAGAGCCAACGGTAAGTTTTCTATGTTAAACCATTACACCATTGAAAAACTGGTTACGTTTGCAATCGAAAGAAAAATGACTATAGTTGAAGAGGTAATGGCCCCTAAACTATGTTCTGGGATGAAAGTTACAGCTTCAGTGAAATCCGTTTGCAAATCGGAGTGATAGATTAGAATCGAGAGCCAACGGTAAGTTTTCTATGTTAAACCATTACACCATTGAAAAACTGGTTACGTTTGCAATCGAAAGAAAAATGACTATAGTTGAAGAGGTAATGGCCCCTAAACTATGTTCTGGGATGAAAGTTACAGCTTCAGTGAAATCCGTTTGCAAATCGGAGTGATAGATTAGAATCGAGAGCCAACGGTAAGTTTTCTATGTTAAACCATTACACCATTGAAAAACTGGTTACGTTTGCAATCGAAAGAAAAATGACTATAGTTGAAGAGGTAATGGCCCCTAAACTATGTTCTGGGATGAAAGTTACAGCTTCAGTGAAATCCGTTTGCAAATCGGAGTGATAGATTAGAATCGAGAGCCAACGGTAAGTTTTCTATGTTAAACCATTACACCATTGAAAAACTGGTTACGTTTGCAATCGAAAGAAAAATGACTATAGTTGAAGAGGTAATGGCCCCTAAACTATGTTCTGGGATGAAAGTTACAGCTTCAGTGAAATCCGTTTGCAAATCGGAGTGATAGATTAGAATCGAGAGCCAACGGTAAGTTTTCTATGTTAAACCATTACACCATTGAAAAACTGGTTACGTTTGCAATCGAAAGAAAAATGACTATAGTTGAAGAGGTAATGGCCCCTAAACTATGTTCTGGGATGAAAGTTACAGCTTCAGTGAAATCCGTTTGCAAATCGGAGTGATAGATTAGAATCGAGAGCCAACGGTAAGTTTTCTATGTTAAACCATTACACCATTGAAAAACTGGTTACGTTTGCAATCGAAAGAAAAATGACTATAGTTGAAGAGGTAATGGCCCCTAAACTATGTTCTGGGATGAAAGTTACAGCTTCAGTGAAATCCGTTTGCAAATCGGAGTGATAGATTAGAATCGAGAGCCAACGGTAAGTTTTCTATGTTAAACCATTACACCATTGAAAAACTGGTTACGTTTGCAATCGAAAGAAAAATGACTATAGTTGAAGAGGTAATGGCCCCTAAACTATGTTCTGGGATGAAAGTTACAGCTTCAGTGAAATCCGTTTGCAAATCGGAGTGATAGATTAGAATCGAGAGCCAACGGTAAGTTTTCTATGTTAAACCATTACACCATTGAAAAACTGGTTACGTTTGCAATCGAAAGAAAAATGACTATAGTTGAAGAGGTAATGGCCCCTAAACTATGTTCTGGGATGAAAGTTACAGCTTCAGTGAAATCCGTTTGCAAATCGGAGTGATAGATTAGAATCGAGAGCCAACGGTAAGTTTTCTATGTTAAACCATTACACCATTGAAAAACTGGTTACGTTTGCAATCGAAAGAAAAATGACTATAGTTGAAGAGGTAATGGCCCCTAAACTATGTTCTGGGATGAAAGTTACAGCTTCAGTGAAATCCGTTTGCAAATCGGAGTGATAGATTAGAATCGAGAGCCAACGGTAAGTTTTCTATGTTAAACCATTACACCATTGAAAAACTGGTTACGTTTGCAATCGAAAGAAAAATGACTATAGTTGAAGAGGTAATGGCCCCTAAACTATGTTCTGGGATGAAAGTTACAGCTTCAGTGAAATCCGTTTGCAAATCGGAGTGATAGATTAGAATCGAGAGCCAACGGTAAGTTTTCTATGTTAAACCATTACACCATTGAAAAACTGGTTACGTTTGCAATCGAAAGAAAAATGACTATAGTTGAAGAGGTAATGGCCCCTAAACTATGTTCTGGGATGAAAGTTACAGCTTCAGTGAAATCCGTTTGCAAATCGGAGTGATAGATTAGAATCGAGAGCCAACGGTAAGTTTTCTATGTTAAACCATTACACCATTGAAAAACTGGTTACGTTTGCAATCGAAAGAAAAATGACTATAGTTGAAGAGGTAATGGCCCCTAAACTATGTTCTGGGATGAAAGTTACAGCTTCAGTGAAATCCGTTTGCAAATCGGAGTGATAGATTAGAATCGAGAGCCAACGGTAAGTTTTCTATGTTAAACCATTACACCATTGAAAAACTGGTTACGTTTGCAATCGAAAGAAAAATGACTATAGTTGAAGAGGTAATGGCCCCTAAACTATGTTCTGGGATGAAAGTTACAGCTTCAGTGAAATCCGTTTGCAAATCGGAGTGATAGATTAGAATCGAGAGCCAACGGTAAGTTTTCTATGTTAAACCATTACACCATTGAAAAACTGGTTACGTTTGCAATCGAAAGAAAAATGACTATAGTTGAAGAGGTAATGGCCCCTAAACTATGTTCTGGGATGAAAGTTACAGCTTCAGTGAAATCCGTTTGCAAATCGGAGTGATAGATTAGAATCGAGAGCCAACGGTAAGTTTTCTATGTTAAACCATTACACCATTGAAAAACTGGTTACGTTTGCAATCGAAAGAAAAATGACTATAGTTGAAGAGGTAATGGCCCCTAAACTATGTTCTGGGATGAAAGTTACAGCTTCAGTGAAATCCGTTTGCAAATCGGAGTGATAGATTAGAATCGAGAGCCAACGGTAAGTTTTCTATGTTAAACCATTACACCATTGAAAAACTGGTTACGTTTGCAATCGAAAGAAAAATGACTATAGTTGAAGAGGTAATGGCCCCTAAACTATGTTCTGGGATGAAAGTTACAGCTTCAGTGAAATCCGTTTGCAAATCGGAGTGATAGATTAGAATCGAGAGCCAACGGTAAGTTTTCTATGTTAAACCATTACACCATTGAAAAACTGGTTACGTTTGCAATCGAAAGAAAAATGACTATAGTTGAAGAGGTAATGGCCCCTAAACTATGTTCTGGGATGAAAGTTACAGCTTCAGTGAAATCCGTTTGCAAATCGGAGTGATAGATTAGAATCGAGAGCCAACGGTAAGTTTTCTATGTTAAACCATTACACCATTGAAAAACTGGTTACGTTTGCAATCGAAAGAAAAATGACTATAGTTGAAGAGGTAATGGCCCCTAAACTATGTTCTGGGATGAAAGTTACAGCTTCAGTGAAATCCGTTTGCAAATCGGAGTGATAGATTAGAATCGAGAGCCAACGGTAAGTTTTCTATGTTAAACCATTACACCATTGAAAAACTGGTTACGTTTGCAATCGAAAGAAAAATGACTATAGTTGAAGAGGTAATGGCCCCTAAACTATGTTCTGGGATGAAAGTTACAGCTTCAGTGAAATCCGTTTGCAAATCGGAGTGATAGATTAGAATCGAGAGCCAACGGTAAGTTTTCTATGTTAAACCATTACACCATTGAAAAACTGGTTACGTTTGCAATCGAAAGAAAAATGACTATAGTTGAAGAGGTAATGGCCCCTAAACTATGTTCTGGGATGAAAGTTACAGCTTCAGTGAAATCCGTTTGCAAATCGGAGTGATAGATTAGAATCGAGAGCCAACGGTAAGTTTTCTATGTTAAACCATTACACCATTGAAAAACTGGTTACGTTTGCAATCGAAAGAAAAATGACTATAGTTGAAGAGGTAATGGCCCCTAAACTATGTTCTGGGATGAAAGTTACAGCTTCAGTGAAATCCGTTTGCAAATCGGAGTGATAGATTAGAATCGAGAGCCAACGGTAAGTTTTCTATGTTAAACCATTACACCATTGAAAAACTGGTTACGTTTGCAATCGAAAGAAAAATGACTATAGTTGAAGAGGTAATGGCCCCTAAACTATGTTCTGGGATGAAAGTTACAGCTTCAGTGAAATCCGTTTGCAAATCGGAGTGATAGATTAGAATCGAGAGCCAACGGTAAGTTTTCTATGTTAAACCATTACACCATTGAAAAACTGGTTACGTTTGCAATCGAAAGAAAAATGACTATAGTTGAAGAGGTAATGGCCCCTAAACTATGTTCTGGGATGAAAGTTACAGCTTCAGTGAAATCCGTTTGCAAATCGGAGTGATAGATTAGAATCGAGAGCCAACGGTAAGTTTTCTATGTTAAACCATTACACCATTGAAAAACTGGTTACGTTTGCAATCGAAAGAAAAATGACTATAGTTGAAGAGGTAATGGCCCCTAAACTATGTTCTGGGATGAAAGTTACAGCTTCAGTGAAATCCGTTTGCAAATCGGAGTGATAGATTAGAATCGAGAGCCAACGGTAAGTTTTCTATGTTAAACCATTACACCATTGAAAAACTGGTTACGTTTGCAATCGAAAGAAAAATGACTATAGTTGAAGAGGTAATGGCCCCTAAACTATGTTCTGGGATGAAAGTTACAGCTTCAGTGAAATCCGTTTGCAAATCGGAGTGATAGATTAGAATCGAGAGCCAACGGTAAGTTTTCTATGTTAAACCATTACACCATTGAAAAACTGGTTACGTTTGCAATCGAAAGAAAAATGACTATAGTTGAAGAGGTAATGGCCCCTAAACTATGTTCTGGGATGAAAGTTACAGCTTCAGTGAAATCCGTTTGCAAATCGGAGTGATAGATTAGAATCGAGAGCCAACGGTAAGTTTTCTATGTTAAACCATTACACCATTGAAAAACTGGTTACGTTTGCAATCGAAAGAAAAATGACTATAGTTGAAGAGGTAATGGCCCCTAAACTATGTTCTGGGATGAAAGTTACAGCTTCAGTGAAATCCGTTTGCAAATCGGAGTGATAGATTAGAATCGAGAGCCAACGGTAAGTTTTCTATGTTAAACCATTACACCATTGAAAAACTGGTTACGTTTGCAATCGAAAGAAAAATGACTATAGTTGAAGAGGTAATGGCCCCTAAACTATGTTCTGGGATGAAAGTTACAGCTTCAGTGAAATCCGTTTGCAAATCGGAGTGATAGATTAGAATCGAGAGCCAACGGTAAGTTTTCTATGTTAAACCATTACACCATTGAAAAACTGGTTACGTTTGCAATCGAAAGAAAAATGACTATAGTTGAAGAGGTAATGGCCCCTAAACTATGTTCTGGGATGAAAGTTACAGCTTCAGTGAAATCCGTTTGCAAATCGGAGTGATAGATTAGAATCGAGAGCCAACGGTAAGTTTTCTATGTTAAACCATTACACCATTGAAAAACTGGTTACGTTTGCAATCGAAAGAAAAATGACTATAGTTGAAGAGGTAATGGCCCCTAAACTATGTTCTGGGATGAAAGTTACAGCTTCAGTGAAATCCGTTTGCAAATCGGAGTGATAGATTAGAATCGAGAGCCAACGGTAAGTTTTCTATGTTAAACCATTACACCATTGAAAAACTGGTTACGTTTGCAATCGAAAGAAAAATGACTATAGTTGAAGAGGTAATGGCCCCTAAACTATGTTCTGGGATGAAAGTTACAGCTTCAGTGAAATCCGTTTGCAAATCGGAGTGATAGATTAGAATCGAGAGCCAACGGTAAGTTTTCTATGTTAAACCATTACACCATTGAAAAACTGGTTACGTTTGCAATCGAAAGAAAAATGACTATAGTTGAAGAGGTAATGGCCCCTAAACTATGTTCTGGGATGAAAGTTACAGCTTCAGTGAAATCCGTTTGCAAATCGGAGTGATAGATTAGAATCGAGAGCCAACGGTAAGTTTTCTATGTTAAACCATTACACCATTGAAAAACTGGTTACGTTTGCAATCGAAAGAAAAATGACTATAGTTGAAGAGGTAATGGCCCCTAAACTATGTTCTGGGATGAAAGTTACAGCTTCAGTGAAATCCGTTTGCAAATCGGAGTGATAGATTAGAATCGAGAGCCAACGGTAAGTTTTCTATGTTAAACCATTACACCATTGAAAAACTGGTTACGTTTGCAATCGAAAGAAAAATGACTATAGTTGAAGAGGTAATGGCCCCTAAACTATGTTCTGGGATGAAAGTTACAGCTTCAGTGAAATCCGTTTGCAAATCGGAGTGATAGATTAGAATCGAGAGCCAACGGTAAGTTTTCTATGTTAAACCATTACACCATTGAAAAACTGGTTACGTTTGCAATCGAAAGAAAAATGACTATAGTTGAAGAGGTAATGGCCCCTAAACTATGTTCTGGGATGAAAGTTACAGCTTCAGTGAAATCCGTTTGCAAATCGGAGTGATAGATTAGAATCGAGAGCCAACGGTAAGTTTTCTATGTTAAACCATTACACCATTGAAAAACTGGTTACGTTTGCAATCGAAAGAAAAATGACTATAGTTGAAGAGGTAATGGCCCCTAAACTATGTTCTGGGATGAAAGTTACAGCTTCAGTGAAATCCGTTTGCAAATCGGAGTGATAGATTAGAATCGAGAGCCAACGGTAAGTTTTCTATGTTAAACCATTACACCATTGAAAAACTGGTTACGTTTGCAATCGAAAGAAAAATGACTATAGTTGAAGAGGTAATGGCCCCTAAACTATGTTCTGGGATGAAAGTTACAGCTTCAGTGAAATCCGTTTGCAAATCGGAGTGATAGATTAGAATCGAGAGCCAACGGTAAGTTTTCTATGTTAAACCATTACACCATTGAAAAACTGGTTACGTTTGCAATCGAAAGAAAAATGACTATAGTTGAAGAGGTAATGGCCCCTAAACTATGTTCTGGGATGAAAGTTACAGCTTCAGTGAAATCCGTTTGCAAATCGGAGTGATAGATTAGAATCGAGAGCCAACGGTAAGTTTTCTATGTTAAACCATTACACCATTGAAAAACTGGTTACGTTTGCAATCGAAAGAAAAATGACTATAGTTGAAGAGGTAATGGCCCCTAAACTATGTTCTGGGATGAAAGTTACAGCTTCAGTGAAATCCGTTTGCAAATCGGAGTGATAGATTAGAATCGAGAGCCAACGGTAAGTTTTCTATGTTAAACCAGTAACAATAGTTTTTATTGAAGTTTTTCCAAAATATAACAATACAGTAAACGTACAGGTAAAATGTCAATAGCATAGTATAAATAACTATGTATAAGTTGTACAAAGACAGTAATAACATAAAAAAGATGAGATTGTATGAAGTAGATCAACAAAATTATTACAAACAATTTCCATGTGTATAATTTGTAAATATAGCATTTTAGTTAATATAAGTTGGGGAAAGAGGAAAAAAGATTCTGAGTTAGCAATTGAAAGTAATATGTTTAATTTATGTATAACCGCGTAAACAACGCGTAAAATTCTTGATGTATACTTTCCTATGTTATATATTGTAAATTTTGGGGTTGCGGTTGATATATGTATAAATGCTTAATTTTTACGCGGTTGACGCGTAAAAATATACGCCTTAGACGCGTACAAACATGTCTATCATGCGTATTTTTGCATTTCTATGCGTATACGCATATTTCTATGAAAGCGTTTTAGTAGCGGTTTTTTAGCGGCAAAAAGCCGCAAACCGCCCCAAAAACGCCTAAAAGCGGCAGACCGCGTTTTTTGCGCGTTTTTTGCGCGTTTTTCGCAAAATTACCCAAATTTTACCAAATTTTTTAGGGAATTGACTCAGAAACTCAAATTAAGTAGATTCTTACCTCCGGGTGATAAATTGAGGGGTAGTAATGCGTACATGCTCTTATTCATACGAATGACAGTTTCCATGTGTATGAATTATAAATATAGCATTTTAGTTAATATAAGTTGGGGAAAGGGAGGAAAGGGGGGGAAAAGATTTTGAGTTAATAATTGAAAATATTATGTTTAATTTATGTATAACCGCGTGAACAACGCATAAAATTCTTGATGTATACTTTCCTATGTTATATATTGTAAGTTTTGGGGTTGCGGTTGATATATGTATAAATGTGTAATTTTTATGCGGTTGACGCGTAAAAATATACGCCTTAGACGCGTACAAACATGTCTATCATGCGTATTTTTATATTTCTATGCGTATACGCATATTTCCATGAAAGCGTTTTAGTAGCGGTTTTTTAGCGGCAAAAAGCCGCAAACCGCCACAAAAACGCCTAGAAGCGGCAAACCGCGTTTTTTGCGCGTTTTTTGCGCGTTTTTCGCAAAATTACCCAAATTTTGCAAAATTTTTAGGGAATTGACTCAGAAATTCAAATTAAGTAGATTTTTACCTCTAGATAATGAATTGGGGGGTAGTAATGTGTGGATACTTCTTCACACTAATGCTCAGGAAACGCATAAAACATATGTTTACTTAAGAGTTTGTAAATAGTCTTAATTTAATTTGTTAAAACGGAAGCTAGAACTAAAACTAAAACTAGGAGTACATTGAGATGAATTAGACATAATTAACCTAGCCAACTGTCTAGGGGGGGGGGGGAAGGGGCTATTGTAACATATACCTGTAAAGTTGTAAGTAAGCAATTAAAATGCCAAATATATATTTGACATGTAATAGTCAATGAAGTGATGTTACTAAGAAGCTTCTCCATTCTGGTGTGCATGGCAGGATGGTTGAGTTATGCTCAGTTAAGAAATGGACTCTCTCAACCTGGGAAATGAGGGATAGCCTCTACATAGATCCCAGGGAGTGAGGCCTGTATACACAATTTCCACCCTGCCGCAGGTTGCACACAAAAAGTGAGTATCCTCCAAAGTCTGACTTATATTTACTCACTTATAGAAACTTCAAGTTGTTGATAAGTATAGATAATAGCTTAAAGTCAAACTACACTATCCTAACCTAACCTAACTACCTAATCTACTTGCACACCGTTTTGTCCATAAGTTCAATTATCAATAATCAGAATCAGAATCTGAGATGCAGAATACTTCAGGAATGTTGAGGAATGTTGACAGGATCACACCAAGCACACCTCTTCCGCTCCATCTAGTGTCTGGAATAGTCCAGTTCAAAAGTTCAAAAGTCTAATACCTTTGAACTTGGGTAAACCATAGGCCAGAGATTGACTTTCATAAGAAATGAATTGACATTGCCACATCTTATGGCCCAGGCCTTTTCGGCCAAGAGGTTAGACTCTACCCTTCTCAGGATTTCATCCAATTTTGGGATGTGAGGAGATCTCCAATTTAAAGCTAATAAATTTCTTACCACTGCAAAAACATGAGATACTATCAACCTCTCCTGGGGGGGGAAATTATGTGCACCCAGATTTAGTACAGCAAGGCCTGGAGGGATTGTTTGCAAAGACATTGGGAGTTGTTTGAGAAAGGTCTCAATGTCCCTCCACAATCCCTGTAATTTGGGGCATTCCCATAAAATGTGTTCCATGGTACCCACCAGGTTACATCCTCTCCAACATAAGGGGGATGCTTGGGTGTCAAATTTACTAATTTTTTCAGGAGTTTGGTACCACCGCCAAATGCTCTTCAGTAAGCTCTCATGATGTCCTACACAGTGAGAGACCTTCTTGAAGGCCTTGACAGACCTCTCCCATTCCTCCACACCAATTTCTTCTCCCAGCCAGTCCTGCCATTTATTTAGTTGCCATTTAGGGAATTTTTCTTTTAACTCTAATAATGATCTATAGAAAACCGATGTTCCTTTTAAGTGGGTATTTTCTGATTGGGTAAGTTTTATGATTCTTGGCTCAAGGGATATGGGGATATATGGGTGTTTGTTAATAAATCTGGCTATTTTATCAAATTTAGGTTTCTCTGTGGGTGGGATTCCATAGGTTATTACTAAGTCATCAAAGGGTCTAATTCCAGAATCTCCCAACAGATCCTCCATCGATTTTATTCCATATTCTAGCCAGGTCTCCAGTTCTATATTCTTAATAACAGCATGTAATGTGTTTAAATAAGTAGGTATTGTCACCGCCAACACCTCATTTTTACTCAAGTTAATCAATTCTTTCCACAATCTGAGAGAGTTGGCGGTGACAGGGTTCTGGATGTGTTGTTGAACTTTCCAGGTCAATCTGGATTCCAAGAACTCTCTAAATGGTTTAGATGGTAATTGTTCCTCTTCTATTACATACCATTGTTTGGTGATGTCTTTGGTCCAGATTGACCTGGATTGATCCAGAATTGTGGCCTTATAATACAGTTCTATATTAGGTGCTCCAAGTCCCATATTTGAGATATGAGTTGTTAAGATTTTATTGGAGAACCTGGCTTTTCTGTTGTTGAGAAAGTATTGATTAATTTGTTTTTGTAAGCTCATGAAGAACTTTTGAGGTACTCTTATTGGGAGATTCCGGAACAGGTAAAGAAGCTGGGGAAGGATCATCATCTTAAATGCTGCAATTCTACCTAACCATGAAAATTCTACTTTAGCAAGGGATTCTAATTTATTTTTAATTTTAGATAACCAGGGATCATAATTTTCTCTATAAATTTGTGCTATAGTTGGGGTTAGTTGGATTCCTAGATATTTAATAGATTTCTCATTCCAAGTGTACTGGCAGGACTGCTTGAGAGTTTCTTTGACCTTGGCTGGTATGAAGCAGGGGAGAATGACTGTCTTCTGATCATTAAGTTTATAAAATGACACTGTGGAAAATTCCTCAAGCTCACTGATAGCACCAGGCAGTGATACCAAGGGTTTTTGAATAAATAATATCACATCATCTGCGTATAGGCCTAATTTGGTGGAATAGCTACCAATTTTAATACCATGAATTTTGGGGTTATTCCTAATTTTTTGGGCAAGAGGCTCTAGTGTTAAATTAAAAATTAGTGGCGAGAGAGGACAACCCTGGCGGGTACCATTGGTAATAGTGAAAGGTGAGGAGACAGAACCAGAGGAGGCAACTCTAGCAGAAGGACAGGTGTATAAAGCTAGAATGGCACCATGGAGGAAATCCGGGATCCCAAATTTAGTAAGTACCCTAGACATATATAGCCAGTTAACTCTGTCGAACGCCTTCTCCGCGTCTAAGGAGACAAGGAGAGTGGGCGTCCGACAGAGCTTGATCTGGTGGAGTATGGCCAAGGCTTTCCTTGTACCATCACTTGTGGATCTACCTTTTGTGAATCCTACCTGATCTGAGTTAATAAGTTGGGGCATTAAGGGGGATAGTCTATTTGCAATGATACGGGCATATATTTTAACATCTGTATTCAAAAGTGAGATAGGTCTATAGCTACTGGGGTCTGCTGGGTTTTTGTCTTCTTTTGGGATTGTTGATATAAAGGCTGATAATGATTCTTTAGGGAATTTACGTTGGGAAGCTACCTCGTTAAACATTTCAGCAAGTGGTTTTGATAATATAGTGACAAATTTTTTATAATATTCATTTATGTACCCATCTGGGCCTGGGGCTTTGTCATTTTTCAGGGTGTTGATTACATTAACTACTTCTGCTTGGGAAAAAGGGACTGATAAGTATTTTTTTTCAAAATCTGATAGTGATGGGAGGTCTATTTTTCCTAAATATTTATCTATGTTTTGTGGGGATGGAGATGGAGTATTGGGGTCTGTTTCCAAATTGTATAGGCCTTCATAGTATTTAGCTAATGCTTCTACTATGTCTTTGGGATGATGAACTTCAGTTTTAGTAAGGGGATGCTTAATTTTAAGTATTCTATGATGTATTCTTTGACCTTTAATTTTGTTTGCCATTAATTTTCCGGCCTTGTTTCCTCCATGGAACCAATTTTCCCTGAGCCTAGTCTGCCATTTGTCATATTCATAATACATGCACTCTGCCAGTTCCTGTCTCCTCTCCTCCAGTTCTCCTATCAAACTTTTCCTATGTTTGTTGAACACTTCCACTTCCAGCACTCTAATTTTACTCAGTAAGGAGTCTGTTTTTTCCCTGATTTTCCTTTTTTGTATAGCTCCTTGCTTCATAAGTGTTCCTCTCATGAAGGCCTTATGAGCATTCCATAGGGAGACTTTAGAGGATACGCTGGTGTTGTTGAAGTGGAAGTATTCAAGCAAATCTTTTTTAATAAGGGGAAGGGTGTGCTCAGAGTTGATGATATATTTGTTTAATTTCCAGTTGAACTGTTTAGGGGAAGTATCTAATAGTTGAAATTTTACTATGAGAGGGGAGTGGTCTGACCAAATTCTGGTGCCAATTTCAACCTCTGAGACCAGTGGCAGAGAGAATCTATCGGTCAAACAATGATCTATCCTGGTGAAGGATTGGTAGATTGGTGAGTAATAACTATATCCTTTTTCTTTTGGGTGAATACACCTCCAGGTATCAAATAGTTCATTTTTTATTAATGAAGGTGTAAGGATTGATTGGGCTCTTTTTTTTGTTTGGGAAGTAGAATCTAATGTGGGATCTGCTATAGCATTCATGTCTCCAACTATGAAAAGATTTCCTTTTTTAAATTTAAGTATTTTTTGGAATGCTTTGTTGAGAAACTTGACTTGGTATGTATTAGGGGCGTATATATTAGCAATTGTAAAGGTTTGAGAGTTGATAGTTCCAGAAATCATCACCAATCTACCATCCTCACTACAATATGATTCCTCTACCACCAGGCCCAGAGTGTCCTTAACTGCTATGCACACTCCCGCTCTCTTTTTGTCCCTGAATGTTGAGTGAAACACTTTTGAATAATTAAGAATTTTCAGCTTAGATGCTGAAATTTTTGTTAGATGGGTCTCTTGTAAACAGATTATATCTGGGTTTTTTTCTTTTGCTAACTTATGTAAGAGATATCTTTTCCTAAAAGAATTTAGACCTCTAACATTCAGGGACAAAAGTGTACAATTACTCATAACGTTTCGGATTATGCTGAGAAGTAACTATGAAACAGTAATAACTTCCTGTAACAGACCAATGGAAATAACAGTGTTGTATACTACCATAGGGGCTGATCCTGTCAGAGCATTCAGGCATCTCGATTCTGAAGGGAAGGAAAGCAGTTAATGGACAAAACAGTGTGCGGAACCTAAGATAAATAAAGAAAAACAAACAAATAAGAAACATCAGAATCAGACCGAGGGATGTGCACAGAGGCATCCGGTTCTACCTGTGTGCAGTCCCTCAAATTATGTCTTACCCTGTATCTCCTATCCTAAAAGTGGGAATAAAAGTAAGTTAAACAATAAAACAATAACAAATCAAACAGTGAAGTTTATGTCCTTTAGGACAAACTTCTATAAACACAGTTTTTGACCAAACGGTCAGAGTCCACCGGTGTGGACTTCCAGAACGACTATCCACCTAAGGGAAAAAATAGTCCCAAGGGGGAAAAGTCTTATTGGGGGAAGAGTTCCGTGGGGATCACCCCAGATCAAGAAGTTCCAGAAGCTTCCCCAGCTTTGTTTTGTTCTTCATCAGGCAAAGGCTGGGTAGTGTCCATAGGCATCTGTGTCTTTCCTGACTTTGGAGATGAGAGAGGTTGAAAAGGTCTGTCTCTATTTGTGTCTCTGGGGATAAAGATAGGGATTCCCCATTTAGCAAGCAGGTCTTTTCCTTCATCTGGCGTCTTGATGATGTATGGTGTCCCATGATCAAACACAATCAGCTTTGGGGGGAATCCCCAGTTATATGCGATTTTATTGTGCCTGAGTGTTGTTGTCACCTGTGCAAAGTCTCTCCTTTTCTTTAGTGTTGCTTGGGATAAATCCTGATACAGGGACAAGTCTTTATAGTCACCAGGGAGCTTTTTACCTTCTCTAGTTGCAGCCAGGAGTCTCTCTTTCACATGAAAAAAGTGGATTCTTGTGATGACATCTCTGGGCACATTTTTACTCAGATGTGCAGGCTTAGGCAGCCTGTGTGCCCTGTCTACTATCAGCTCACTTTTGTCCAGGGAAGGGATGGTATTCCGGATTACATCCACCACATAATCATTTAGCATGTCATTAGACACAGTCTCTGGGACCCCCCTGATCTTTATATTGTTCCGCCTGTTTCTGTCCTCCCCATCTGCAATCTTTTCCTTAATCCAATTGTTTTCCTCCATTAAGCTTTTGTGTGAATCCACCAGCACATTGTATTCCTTAGACATCTCTGCCAGTTTGTTTTCTAGCAAGCAGATTCTCTGGTCTGTTTCAGTCGCAAAGACCTCCACATTGCCTGCTAGTATGTTTAAATCAGATCTAGTGCCTGCTATGTTGTCACTAAGCATTTGGCTAAAAGACAGCATGAATGATTTAAAAAACTGCTGCGACATGGGTTCATCTGAGGCAGGGAATGCGGATAATGTGTTAAAAAAGTTCTCTGCTGGGGCTTGCTGCGCTGCTGGGGATGGATGGATGGATGAATGGATGGGTGACTGAGTCTGCTGTGCGGACAGGGGTGGATGAATAACTGGCAGGGGCTGCTCTTCAGATGAGGCAGGGGAGGCAGGGGAGATGTGTGTCACAGATCCTACCTTGTGGTCTGCGGGCCCATGCAGCATGGCTGAGCGCTGTGTAATGGAGGACAATGCAGGCTTCAGTGGGCTGCGCTCTCTGTTATTCCCTTTGTTCTCCAGATTACTGTAATCCTCTGCCAGGAGCTCTTCCAAGGTGTCAGCTCTGTCTCTCCTTTCCTGGGGGGTAAATAACAGGCTGTATCGGTTCCTCTGCTCCAGCGGTGGAGGGGTCCTGTAGTCAGCCTCATGGTGTGGGCCAGGTCTGTAATGGCCGGCGCCATCTTGCTTCTCCTCGGTGAAGAAGGTGGACAGTCTCCTTGGGACCTGTGAGGCGCTTTTCTGCTGTCTCTGTGACACTCTGCGGTATCCAGATGCCATCCTGGAGGGTTCACCAACCTTTTAGAGTGGTTTTGGGGATTTCTGGATCGCTTTTAGTAGCTTTTATGGGTGATCAGAGCGGGAGCTGCAGGATCAGACACCCATTCACCTCCGCGTCCAGACCACGCCCTCCTTTCTATGTTAAACCATTACACCATTGAAAAACTGGTTACGTTTGCAATCGAAAGAAAAATGACTATAGTTGAAGAGGTAATGGCCCCTAAACTATGTTCTGGGATGAAAGTTACAGCTTCAGTGAAATCCGTTTGCAAATCGGAGTGATAGATTAGAATCGAGAGCCAACGGTAAGTTTTCTATGTTAAACCATTACACCATTGAAAAACTGGTTACGTTTGCAATCGAAAGAAAAATGACTATAGTTGAAGAGGTAATGGCCCCTAAACTATGTTCTGGGATGAAAGTTACAGCTTCAGTGAAATCCGTTTGCAAATCGGAGTGATAGATTAGAATCGAGAGCCAACGGTAAGTTTTCTATGTTAAACCATTACACCATTGAAAAACTGGTTACGTTTGCAATCGAAAGAAAAATGACTATAGTTGAAGAGGTAATGGCCCCTAAACTATGTTCTGGGATGAAAGTTACAGCTTCAGTGAAATCCGTTTGCAAATCGGAGTGATAGATTAGAATCGAGAGCCAACGGTAAGTTTTCTATGTTAAACCATTACACCATTGAAAAACTGGTTACGTTTGCAATCGAAAGAAAAATGACTATAGTTGAAGAGGTAATGGCCCCTAAACTATGTTCTGGGATGAAAGTTACAGCTTCAGTGAAATCCGTTTGCAAATCGGAGTGATAGATTAGAATCGAGAGCCAACGGTAAGTTTTCTATGTTAAACCATTACACCATTGAAAAACTGGTTACGTTTGCAATCGAAAGAAAAATGACTATAGTTGAAGAGGTAATGGCCCCTAAACTATGTTCTGGGATGAAAGTTACAGCTTCAGTGAAATCCGTTTGCAAATCGGAGTGATAGATTAGAATCGAGAGCCAACGGTAAGTTTTCTATGTTAAACCATTACACCATTGAAAAACTGGTTACGTTTGCAATCGAAAGAAAAATGACTATAGTTGAAGAGGTAATGGCCCCTAAACTATGTTCTGGGATGAAAGTTACAGCTTCAGTGAAATCCGTTTGCAAATCGGAGTGATAGATTAGAATCGAGAGCCAACGGTAAGTTTTCTATGTTAAACCATTACACCATTGAAAAACTGGTTACGTTTGCAATCGAAAGAAAAATGACTATAGTTGAAGAGGTAATGGCCCCTAAACTATGTTCTGGGATGAAAGTTACAGCTTCAGTGAAATCCGTTTGCAAATCGGAGTGATAGATTAGAATCGAGAGCCAACGGTAAGTTTTCTATGTTAAACCATTACACCATTGAAAAACTGGTTACGTTTGCAATCGAAAGAAAAATGACTATAGTTGAAGAGGTAATGGCCCCTAAACTATGTTCTGGGATGAAAGTTACAGCTTCAGTGAAATCCGTTTGCAAATCGGAGTGATAGATTAGAATCGAGAGCCAACGGTAAGTTTTCTATGTTAAACCATTACACCATTGAAAAACTGGTTACGTTTGCAATCGAAAGAAAAATGACTATAGTTGAAGAGGTAATGGCCCCTAAACTATGTTCTGGGATGAAAGTTACAGCTTCAGTGAAATCCGTTTGCAAATCGGAGTGATAGATTAGAATCGAGAGCCAACGGTAAGTTTTCTATGTTAAACCATTACACCATTGAAAAACTGGTTACGTTTGCAATCGAAAGAAAAATGACTATAGTTGAAGAGGTAATGGCCCCTAAACTATGTTCTGGGATGAAAGTTACAGCTTCAGTGAAATCCGTTTGCAAATCGGAGTGATAGATTAGAATCGAGAGCCAACGGTAAGTTTTCTATGTTAAGCCATTACACCATTGAAAAACTGGTTACGTTTGCAATCGAAAGAAAAATGACTATAGTTGAAGAGGTAATGGCCCCTAAACTATGTTCTGGGATGAAAGTTACAGCTTCAGTGAAATCCGTTTGCAAATCGGAGTGATAGATTAGAATCGAGAGCCAACGGTAAGTTTTCTATGTTAAACCATTACACCATTGAAAAACTGGTTACGTTTGCAATCGAAAGAAAAATGACTATAGTTGAAGAGGTAATGGCCCCTAAACTATGTTCTGGGATGAAAGTTACAGCTTCAGTGAAATCCGTTTGCAAATCGGAGTGATAGATTAGAATCGAGAGCCAACGGTAAGTTTTCTATGTTAAACCATTACACCATTGAAAAACTGGTTACGTTTGCAATCGAAAGAAAAATGACTATAGTTGAAGAGGTAATGGCCCCTAAACTATGTTCTGGGATGAAAGTTACAGCTTCAGTGAAATCCGTTTGCAAATCGGAGTGATAGATTAGAATCGAGAGCCAACGGTAAGTTTTCTATGTTAAACCATTACACCATTGAAAAACTGGTTACGTTTGCAATCGAAAGAAAAATGACTATAGTTGAAGAGGTAATGGCCCCTAAACTATGTTCTGGGATGAAAGTTACAGCTTCAGTGAAATCCGTTTGCAAATCGGAGTGATAGATTAGAATCGAGAGCCAACGGTAAGTTTTCTATGTTAAACCATTACACCATTGAAAAACTGGTTACGTTTGCAATCGAAAGAAAAATGACTATAGTTGAAGAGGTAATGGCCCCTAAACTATGTTCTGGGATGAAAGTTACAGCTTCAGTGAAATCCGTTTGCAAATCGGAGTGATAGATTAGAATCGAGAGCCAACGGTAAGTTTTCTATGTTAAACCATTACACCATTGAAAAACTGGTTACGTTTGCAATCGAAAGAAAAATGACTATAGTTGAAGAGGTAATGGCCCCTAAACTATGTTCTGGGATGAAAGTTACAGCTTCAGTGAAATCCGTTTGCAAATCGGAGTGATAGATTAGAATCGAGAGCCAACGGTAAGTTTTCTATGTTAAACCATTACACCATTGAAAAACTGGTTACGTTTGCAATCGAAAGAAAAATGACTATAGTTGAAGAGGTAATGGCCCCTAAACTATGTTCTGGGATGAAAGTTACAGCTTCAGTGAAATCCGTTTGCAAATCGGAGTGATAGATTAGAATCGAGAGCCAACGGTAAGTTTTCTATGTTAAACCATTACACCATTGAAAAACTGGTTACGTTTGCAATCGAAAGAAAAATGACTATAGTTGAAGAGGTAATGGCCCCTAAACTATGTTCTGGGATGAAAGTTACAGCTTCAGTGAAATCCGTTTGCAAATCGGAGTGATAGATTAGAATCGAGAGCCAACGGTAAGTTTTCTATGTTAAACCATTACACCATTGAAAAACTGGTTACGTTTGCAATCGAAAGAAAAATGACTATAGTTGAAGAGGTAATGGCCCCTAAACTATGTTCTGGGATGAAAGTTACAGCTTCAGTGAAATCCGTTTGCAAATCGGAGTGATAGATTAGAATCGAGAGCCAACGGTAAGTTTTCTATGTTAAACCATTACACCATTGAAAAACTGGTTACGTTTGCAATCGAAAGAAAAATGACTATAGTTGAAGAGGTAATGGCCCCTAAACTATGTTCTGGGATGAAAGTTACAGCTTCAGTGAAATCCGTTTGCAAATCGGAGTGATAGATTAGAATCGAGAGCCAACGGTAAGTTTTCTATGTTAAACCATTACACCATTGAAAAACTGGTTACGTTTGCAATCGAAAGAAAAATGACTATAGTTGAAGAGGTAATGGCCCCTAAACTATGTTCTGGGATGAAAGTTACAGCTTCAGTGAAATCCGTTTGCAAATCGGAGTGATAGATTAGAATCGAGAGCCAACGGTAAGTTTTCTATGTTAAACCATTACACCATTGAAAAACTGGTTACGTTTGCAATCGAAAGAAAAATGACTATAGTTGAAGAGGTAATGGCCCCTAAACTATGTTCTGGGATGAAAGTTACAGCTTCAGTGAAATCCGTTTGCAAATCGGAGTGATAGATTAGAATCGAGAGCCAACGGTAAGTTTTCTATGTTAAACCATTACACCATTGAAAAACTGGTTACGTTTGCAATCGAAAGAAAAATGACTATAGTTGAAGAGGTAATGGCCCCTAAACTATGTTCTGGGATGAAAGTTACAGCTTCAGTGAAATCCGTTTGCAAATCGGAGTGATAGATTAGAATCGAGAGCCAACGGTAAGTTTTCTATGTTAAACCATTACACCATTGAAAAACTGGTTACGTTTGCAATCGAAAGAAAAATGACTATAGTTGAAGAGGTAATGGCCCCTAAACTATGTTCTGGGATGAAAGTTACAGCTTCAGTGAAATCCGTTTGCAAATCGGAGTGATAGATTAGAATCGAGAGCCAACGGTAAGTTTTCTATGTTAAACCATTACACCATTGAAAAACTGGTTACGTTTGCAATCGAAAGAAAAATGACTATAGTTGAAGAGGTAATGGCCCCTAAACTATGTTCTGGGATGAAAGTTACAGCTTCAGTGAAATCCGTTTGCAAATCGGAGTGATAGATTAGAATCGAGAGCCAACGGTAAGTTTTCTATGTTAAACCATTACACCATTGAAAAACTGGTTACGTTTGCAATCGAAAGAAAAATGACTATAGTTGAAGAGGTAATGGCCCCTAAACTATGTTCTGGGATGAAAGTTACAGCTTCAGTGAAATCCGTTTGCAAATCGGAGTGATAGATTAGAATCGAGAGCCAACGGTAAGTTTTCTATGTTAAACCATTACACCATTGAAAAACTGGTTACGTTTGCAATCGAAAGAAAAATGACTATAGTTGAAGAGGTAATGGCCCCTAAACTATGTTCTGGGATGAAAGTTACAGCTTCAGTGAAATCCGTTTGCAAATCGGAGTGATAGATTAGAATCGAGAGCCAACGGTAAGTTTTCTATGTTAAACCATTACACCATTGAAAAACTGGTTACGTTTGCAATCGAAAGAAAAATGACTATAGTTGAAGAGGTAATGGCCCCTAAACTATGTTCTGGGATGAAAGTTACAGCTTCAGTGAAATCCGTTTGCAAATCGGAGTGATAGATTAGAATCGAGAGCCAACGGTAAGTTTTCTATGTTAAACCATTACACCATTGAAAAACTGGTTACGTTTGCAATCGAAAGAAAAATGACTATAGTTGAAGAGGTAATGGCCCCTAAACTATGTTCTGGGATGAAAGTTACAGCTTCAGTGAAATCCGTTTGCAAATCGGAGTGATAGATTAGAATCGAGAGCCAACGGTAAGTTTTCTATGTTAAACCATTACACCATTGAAAAACTGGTTACGTTTGCAATCGAAAGAAAAATGACTATAGTTGAAGAGGTAATGGCCCCTAAACTATGTTCTGGGATGAAAGTTACAGCTTCAGTGAAATCCGTTTGCAAATCGGAGTGATAGATTAGAATCGAGAGCCAACGGTAAGTTTTCTATGTTAAACCATTACACCATTGAAAAACTGGTTACGTTTGCAATCGAAAGAAAAATGACTATAGTTGAAGAGGTAATGGCCCCTAAACTATGTTCTGGGATGAAAGTTACAGCTTCAGTGAAATCCGTTTGCAAATCGGAGTGATAGATTAGAATCGAGAGCCAACGGTAAGTTTTCTATGTTAAACCATTACACCATTGAAAAACTGGTTACGTTTGCAATCGAAAGAAAAATGACTATAGTTGAAGAGGTAATGGCCCCTAAACTATGTTCTGGGATGAAAGTTACAGCTTCAGTGAAATCCGTTTGCAAATCGGAGTGATAGATTAGAATCGAGAGCCAACGGTAAGTTTTCTATGTTAAACCATTACACCATTGAAAAACTGGTTACGTTTGCAATCGAAAGAAAAATGACTATAGTTGAAGAGGTAATGGCCCCTAAACTATGTTCTGGGATGAAAGTTACAGCTTCAGTGAAATCCGTTTGCAAATCGGAGTGATAGATTAGAATCGAGAGCCAACGGTAAGTTTTCTATGTTAAACCATTACACCATTGAAAAACTGGTTACGTTTGCAATCGAAAGAAAAATGACTATAGTTGAAGAGGTAATGGCCCCTAAACTATGTTCTGGGATGAAAGTTACAGCTTCAGTGAAATCCGTTTGCAAATCGGAGTGATAGATTAGAATCGAGAGCCAACGGTAAGTTTTCTATGTTAAACCATTACACCATTGAAAAACTGGTTACGTTTGCAATCGAAAGAAAAATGACTATAGTTGAAGAGGTAATGGCCCCTAAACTATGTTCTGGGATGAAAGTTACAGCTTCAGTGAAATCCGTTTGCAAATCGGAGTGATAGATTAGAATCGAGAGCCAACGGTAAGTTTTCTATGTTAAACCATTACACCATTGAAAAACTGGTTACGTTTGCAATCGAAAGAAAAATGACTATAGTTGAAGAGGTAATGGCCCCTAAACTATGTTCTGGGATGAAAGTTACAGCTTCAGTGAAATCCGTTTGCAAATCGGAGTGATAGATTAGAATCGAGAGCCAACGGTAAGTTTTCTATGTTAAACCATTACACCATTGAAAAACTGGTTACGTTTGCAATCGAAAGAAAAATGACTATAGTTGAAGAGGTAATGGCCCCTAAACTATGTTCTGGGATGAAAGTTACAGCTTCAGTGAAATCCGTTTGCAAATCGGAGTGATAGATTAGAATCGAGAGCCAACGGTAAGTTTTCTATGTTAAACCATTACACCATTGAAAAACTGGTTACGTTTGCAATCGAAAGAAAAATGACTATAGTTGAAGAGGTAATGGCCCCTAAACTATGTTCTGGGATGAAAGTTACAGCTTCAGTGAAATCCGTTTGCAAATCGGAGTGATAGATTAGAATCGAGAGCCAACGGTAAGTTTTCTATGTTAAACCATTACACCATTGAAAAACTGGTTACGTTTGCAATCGAAAGAAAAATGACTATAGTTGAAGAGGTAATGGCCCCTAAACTATGTTCTGGGATGAAAGTTACAGCTTCAGTGAAATCCGTTTGCAAATCGGAGTGATAGATTAGAATCGAGAGCCAACGGTAAGTTTTCTATGTTAAACCATTACACCATTGAAAAACTGGTTACGTTTGCAATCGAAAGAAAAATGACTATAGTTGAAGAGGTAATGGCCCCTAAACTATGTTCTGGGATGAAAGTTACAGCTTCAGTGAAATCCGTTTGCAAATCGGAGTGATAGATTAGAATCGAGAGCCAACGGTAAGTTTTCTATGTTAAACCATTACACCATTGAAAAACTGGTTACGTTTGCAATCGAAAGAAAAATGACTATAGTTGAAGAGGTAATGGCCCCTAAACTATGTTCTGGGATGAAAGTTACAGCTTCAGTGAAATCCGTTTGCAAATCGGAGTGATAGATTAGAATCGAGAGCCAACGGTAAGTTTTCTATGTTAAACCATTACACCATTGAAAAACTGGTTACGTTTGCAATCGAAAGAAAAATGACTATAGTTGAAGAGGTAATGGCCCCTAAACTATGTTCTGGGATGAAAGTTACAGCTTCAGTGAAATCCGTTTGCAAATCGGAGTGATAGATTAGAATCGAGAGCCAACGGTAAGTTTTCTATGTTAAACCATTACACCATTGAAAAACTGGTTACGTTTGCAATCGAAAGAAAAATGACTATAGTTGAAGAGGTAATGGCCCCTAAACTATGTTCTGGGATGAAAGTTACAGCTTCAGTGAAATCCGTTTGCAAATCGGAGTGATAGATTAGAATCGAGAGCCAACGGTAAGTTTTCTATGTTAAACCATTACACCATTGAAAAACTGGTTACGTTTGCAATCGAAAGAAAAATGACTATAGTTGAAGAGGTAATGGCCCCTAAACTATGTTCTGGGATGAAAGTTACAGCTTCAGTGAAATCCGTTTGCAAATCGGAGTGATAGATTAGAATCGAGAGCCAACGGTAAGTTTTCTATGTTAAACCATTACACCATTGAAAAACTGGTTACGTTTGCAATCGAAAGAAAAATGACTATAGTTGAAGAGGTAATGGCCCCTAAACTATGTTCTGGGATGAAAGTTACAGCTTCAGTGAAATCCGTTTGCAAATCGGAGTGATAGATTAGAATCGAGAGCCAACGGTAAGTTTTCTATGTTAAACCATTACACCATTGAAAAACTGGTTACGTTTGCAATCGAAAGAAAAATGACTATAGTTGAAGAGGTAATGGCCCCTAAACTATGTTCTGGGATGAAAGTTACAGCTTCAGTGAAATCCGTTTGCAAATCGGAGTGATAGATTAGAATCGAGAGCCAACGGTAAGTTTTCTATGTTAAACCATTACACCATTGAAAAACTGGTTACGTTTGCAATCGAAAGAAAAATGACTATAGTTGAAGAGGTAATGGCCCCTAAACTATGTTCTGGGATGAAAGTTACAGCTTCAGTGAAATCCGTTTGCAAATCGGAGTGATAGATTAGAATCGAGAGCCAACGGTAAGTTTTCTATGTTAAACCATTACACCATTGAAAAACTGGTTACGTTTGCAATCGAAAGAAAAATGACTATAGTTGAAGAGGTAATGGCCCCTAAACTATGTTCTGGGATGAAAGTTACAGCTTCAGTGAAATGCGTTTGCAAATCGGAGTGATAGATTAGAATCGAGAGCCAACGGTAAGTTTTCTATGTTAAACCATTACACCATTGAAAAACTGGTTACGTTTGCAATCGAAAGAAAAATGACTATAGTTGAAGAGGTAATGGCCCCTAAACTATGTTCTGGGATGAAAGTTACAGCTTCAGTGAAATCCGTTTGCAAATCGGAGTGATAGATTAGAATCGAGAGCCAACGGTAAGTTTTCTATGTTAAACCATTACACCATTGAAAAACTGGTTACGTTTGCAATCGAAAGAAAAATGACTATAGTTGAAGAGGTAATGGCCCCTAAACTATGTTCTGGGATGAAAGTTACAGCTTCAGTGAAATCCGTTTGCAAATCGGAGTGATAGATTAGAATCGAGAGCCAACGGTAAGTTTTCTATGTTAAACCATTACACCATTGAAAAACTGGTTACGTTTGCAATCGAAAGAAAAATGACTATAGTTGAAGAGGTAATGGCCCCTAAACTATGTTCTGGGATGAAAGTTACAGCTTCAGTGAAATCCGTTTGCAAATCGGAGTGATAGATTAGAATCGAGAGCCAACGGTAAGTTTTCTATGTTAAACCATTACACCATTGAAAAACTGGTTACGTTTGCAATCGAAAGAAAAATGACTATAGTTGAAGAGGTAATGGCCCCTAAACTATGTTCTGGGATGAAAGTTACAGCTTCAGTGAAATCCGTTTGCAAATCGGAGTGATAGATTAGAATCGAGAGCCAACGGTAAGTTTTCTATGTTAAACCATTACACCATTGAAAAACTGGTTACGTTTGCAATCGAAAGAAAAATGACTATAGTTGAAGAGGTAATGGCCCCTAAACTATGTTCTGGGATGAAAGTTACAGCTTCAGTGAAATCCGTTTGCAAATCGGAGTGATAGATTAGAATCGAGAGCCAACGGTAAGTTTTCTATGTTAAACCATTACACCATTGAAAAACTGGTTACGTTTGCAATCGAAAGAAAAATGACTATAGTTGAAGAGGTAATGGCCCCTAAACTATGTTCTGGGATGAAAGTTACAGCTTCAGTGAAATCCGTTTGCAAATCGGAGTGATAGATTAGAATCGAGAGCCAACGGTAAGTTTTCTATGTTAAACCATTACACCATTGAAAAACTGGTTACGTTTGCAATCGAAAGAAAAATGACTATAGTTGAAGAGGTAATGGCCCCTAAACTATGTTCTGGGATGAAAGTTACAGCTTCAGTGAAATCCGTTTGCAAATCGGAGTGATAGATTAGAATCGAGAGCCAACGGTAAGTTTTCTATGTTAAACCATTACACCATTGAAAAACTGGTTACGTTTGCAATCGAAAGAAAAATGACTATAGTTGAAGAGGTAATGGCCCCTAAACTATGTTCTGGGATGAAAGTTACAGCTTCAGTGAAATCCGTTTGCAAATCGGAGTGATAGATTAGAATCGAGAGCCAACGGTAAGTTTTCTATGTTAAACCATTACACCATTGAAAAACTGGTTACGTTTGCAATCGAAAGAAAAATGACTATAGTTGAAGAGGTAATGGCCCCTAAACTATGTTCTGGGATGAAAGTTACAGCTTCAGTGAAATCCGTTTGCAAATCGGAGTGATAGATTAGAATCGAGAGCCAACGGTAAGTTTTCTATGTTAAACCATTACACCATTGAAAAACTGGTTACGTTTGCAATCGAAAGAAAAATGACTATAGTTGAAGAGGTAATGGCCCCTAAACTATGTTCTGGGATGAAAGTTACAGCTTCAGTGAAATCCGTTTGCAAATCGGAGTGATAGATTAGAATCGAGAGCCAACGGTAAGTTTTCTATGTTAAACCATTACACCATTGAAAAACTGGTTACGTTTGCAATCGAAAGAAAAATGACTATAGTTGAAGAGGTAATGGCCCCTAAACTATGTTCTGGGATGAAAGTTACAGCTTCAGTGAAATCCGTTTGCAAATCGGAGTGATAGATTAGAATCGAGAGCCAACGGTAAGTTTTCTATGTTAAACCATTACACCATTGAAAAACTGGTTACGTTTGCAATCGAAAGAAAAATGACTATAGTTGAAGAGGTAATGGCCCCTAAACTATGTTCTGGGATGAAAGTTACAGCTTCAGTGAAATCCGTTTGCAAATCGGAGTGATAGATTAGAATCGAGAGCCAACGGTAAGTTTTCTATGTTAAACCATTACACCATTGAAAAACTGGTTACGTTTGCAATCGAAAGAAAAATGACTATAGTTGAAGAGGTAATGGCCCCTAAACTATGTTCTGGGATGAAAGTTACAGCTTCAGTGAAATCCGTTTGCAAATCGGAGTGATAGATTAGAATCGAGAGCCAACGGTAAGTTTTCTATGTTAAACCATTACACCATTGAAAAACTGGTTACGTTTGCAATCGAAAGAAAAATGACTATAGTTGAAGAGGTAATGGCCCCTAAACTATGTTCTGGGATGAAAGTTACAGCTTCAGTGAAATCCGTTTGCAAATCGGAGTGATAGATTAGAATCGAGAGCCAACGGTAAGTTTTCTATGTTAAACCATTACACCATTGAAAAACTGGTTACGTTTGCAATCGAAAGAAAAATGACTATAGTTGAAGAGGTAATGGCCCCTAAACTATGTTCTGGGATGAAAGTTACAGCTTCAGTGAAATCCGTTTGCAAATCGGAGTGATAGATTAGAATCGAGAGCCAACGGTAAGTTTTCTATGTTAAACCATTACACCATTGAAAAACTGGTTACGTTTGCAATCGAAAGAAAAATGACTATAGTTGAAGAGGTAATGGCCCCTAAACTATGTTCTGGGATGAAAGTTACAGCTTCAGTGAAATCCGTTTGCAAATCGGAGTGATAGATTAGAATCGAGAGCCAACGGTAAGTTTTCTATGTTAAACCATTACACCATTGAAAAACTGGTTACGTTTGCAATCGAAAGAAAAATGACTATAGTTGAAGAGGTAATGGCCCCTAAACTATGTTCTGGGATGAAAGTTACAGCTTCAGTGAAATCCGTTTGCAAATCGGAGTGATAGATTAGAATCGAGAGCCAACGGTAAGTTTTCTATGTTAAACCATTACACCATTGAAAAACTGGTTACGTTTGCAATCGAAAGAAAAATGACTATAGTTGAAGAGGTAATGGCCCCTAAACTATGTTCTGGGATGAAAGTTACAGCTTCAGTGAAATCCGTTTGCAAATCGGAGTGATAGATTAGAATCGAGAGCCAACGGTAAGTTTTCTATGTTAAACCATTACACCATTGAAAAACTGGTTACGTTTGCAATCGAAAGAAAAATGACTATAGTTGAAGAGGTAATGGCCCCTAAACTATGTTCTGGGATGAAAGTTACAGCTTCAGTGAAATCCGTTTGCAAATCGGAGTGATAGATTAGAATCGAGAGCCAACGGTAAGTTTTCTATGTTAAACCATTACACCATTGAAAAACTGGTTACGTTTGCAATCGAAAGAAAAATGACTATAGTTGAAGAGGTAATGGCCCCTAAACTATGTTCTGGGATGAAAGTTACAGCTTCAGTGAAATCCGTTTGCAAATCGGAGTGATAGATTAGAATCGAGAGCCAACGGTAAGTTTTCTATGTTAAACCATTACACCATTGAAAAACTGGTTACGTTTGCAATCGAAAGAAAAATGACTATAGTTGAAGAGGTAATGGCCCCTAAACTATGTTCTGGGATGAAAGTTACAGCTTCAGTGAAATCCGTTTGCAAATCGGAGTGATAGATTAGAATCGAGAGCCAACGGTAAGTTTTCTATGTTAAACCATTACACCATTGAAAAACTGGTTACGTTTGCAATCGAAAGAAAAATGACTATAGTTGAAGAGGTAATGGCCCCTAAACTATGTTCTGGGATGAAAGTTACAGCTTCAGTGAAATCCGTTTGCAAATCGGAGTGATAGATTAGAATCGAGAGCCAACGGTAAGTTTTCTATGTTAAACCATTACACCATTGAAAAACTGGTTACGTTTGCAATCGAAAGAAAAATGACTATAGTTGAAGAGGTAATGGCCCCTAAACTATGTTCTGGGATGAAAGTTACAGCTTCAGTGAAATCCGTTTGCAAATCGGAGTGATAGATTAGAATCGAGAGCCAACGGTAAGTTTTCTATGTTAAACCATTACACCATTGAAAAACTGGTTACGTTTGCAATCGAAAGAAAAATGACTATAGTTGAAGAGGTAATGGCCCCTAAACTATGTTCTGGGATGAAAGTTACAGCTTCAGTGAAATCCGTTTGCAAATCGGAGTGATAGATTAGAATCGAGAGCCAACGGTAAGTTTTCTATGTTAAACCATTACACCATTGAAAAACTGGTTACGTTTGCAATCGAAAGAAAAATGACTATAGTTGAAGAGGTAATGGCCCCTAAACTATGTTCTGGGATGAAAGTTACAGCTTCAGTGAAATCCGTTTGCAAATCGGAGTGATAGATTAGAATCGAGAGCCAACGGTAAGTTTTCTATGTTAAACCATTACACCATTGAAAAACTGGTTACGTTTGCAATCGAAAGAAAAATGACTATAGTTGAAGAGGTAATGGCCCCTAAACTATGTTCTGGGATGAAAGTTACAGCTTCAGTGAAATCCGTTTGCAAATCGGAGTGATAGATTAGAATCGAGAGCCAACGGTAAGTTTTCTATGTTAAACCATTACACCATTGAAAAACTGGTTACGTTTGCAATCGAAAGAAAAATGACTATAGTTGAAGAGGTAATGGCCCCTAAACTATGTTCTGGGATGAAAGTTACAGCTTCAGTGAAATCCGTTTGCAAATCGGAGTGATAGATTAGAATCGAGAGCCAACGGTAAGTTTTCTATGTTAAACCATTACACCATTGAAAAACTGGTTACGTTTGCAATCGAAAGAAAAATGACTATAGTTGAAGAGGTAATGGCCCCTAAACTATGTTCTGGGATGAAAGTTACAGCTTCAGTGAAATCCGTTTGCAAATCGGAGTGATAGATTAGAATCGAGAGCCAACGGTAAGTTTTCTATGTTAAACCATTACACCATTGAAAAACTGGTTACGTTTGCAATCGAAAGAAAAATGACTATAGTTGAAGAGGTAATGGCCCCTAAACTATGTTCTGGGATGAAAGTTACAGCTTCAGTGAAATCCGTTTGCAAATCGGAGTGATAGATTAGAATCGAGAGCCAACGGTAAGTTTTCTATGTTAAACCATTACACCATTGAAAAACTGGTTACGTTTGCAATCGAAAGAAAAATGACTATAGTTGAAGAGGTAATGGCCCCTAAACTATGTTCTGGGATGAAAGTTACAGCTTCAGTGAAATCCGTTTGCAAATCGGAGTGATAGATTAGAATCGAGAGCCAACGGTAAGTTTTCTATGTTAAACCATTACACCATTGAAAAACTGGTTACGTTTGCAATCGAAAGAAAAATGACTATAGTTGAAGAGGTAATGGCCCCTAAACTATGTTCTGGGATGAAAGTTACAGCTTCAGTGAAATCCGTTTGCAAATCGGAGTGATAGATTAGAATCGAGAGCCAACGGTAAGTTTTCTATGTTAAACCATTACACCATTGAAAAACTGGTTACGTTTGCAATCGAAAGAAAAATGACTATAGTTGAAGAGGTAATGGCCCCTAAACTATGTTCTGGGATGAAAGTTACAGCTTCAGTGAAATCCGTTTGCAAATCGGAGTGATAGATTAGAATCGAGAGCCAACGGTAAGTTTTCTATGTTAAACCATTACACCATTGAAAAACTGGTTACGTTTGCAATCGAAAGAAAAATGACTATAGTTGAAGAGGTAATGGCCCCTAAACTATGTTCTGGGATGAAAGTTACAGCTTCAGTGAAATCCGTTTGCAAATCGGAGTGATAGATTAGAATCGAGAGCCAACGGTAAGTTTTCTATGTTAAACCATTACACCATTGAAAAACTGGTTACGTTTGCAATCGAAAGAAAAATGACTATAGTTGAAGAGGTAAAGGCCCCTAAACTATGTTCTGGGATGAAAGTTACAGCTTCAGTGAAATCCGTTTGCAAATCGGAGTGATAGATTAGAATCGAGAGCCAACGGTAAGTTTTCTATGTTAAACCATTACACCATTGAAAAACTGGTTACGTTTGCAATCGAAAGAAAAATGACTATAGTTGAAGAGGTAATGGCCCCTAAACTATGTTCTGGGATGAAAGTTACAGCTTCAGTGAAATCCGTTTGCAAATCGGAGTGATAGATTAGAATCGAGAGCCAACGGTAAGTTTTCTATGTTAAACCATTACACCATTGAAAAACTGGTTACGTTTGCAATCGAAAGAAAAATGACTATAGTTGAAGAGGTAATGGCCCCTAAACTATGTTCTGGGATGAAAGTTACAGCTTCAGTGAAATCCGTTTGCAAATCGGAGTGATAGATTAGAATCGAGAGCCAACGGTAAGTTTTCTATGTTAAACCATTACACCATTGAAAAACTGGTTACGTTTGCAATCGAAAGAAAAATGACTATAGTTGAAGAGGTAATGGCCCCTAAACTATGTTCTGGGATGAAAGTTACAGCTTCAGTGAAATCCGTTTGCAAATCGGAGTGATAGATTAGAATCGAGAGCCAACGGTAAGTTTTCTATGTTAAACCATTACACCATTGAAAAACTGGTTACGTTTGCAATCGAAAGAAAAATGACTATAGTTGAAGAGGTAATGGCCCCTAAACTATGTTCTGGGATGAAAGTTACAGCTTCAGTGAAATCCGTTTGCAAATCGGAGTGATAGATTAGAATCGAGAGCCAACGGTAAGTTTTCTATGTTAAACCATTACACCATTGAAAAACTGGTTACGTTTGCAATCGAAAGAAAAATGACTATAGTTGAAGAGGTAATGGCCCCTAAACTATGTTCTGGGATGAAAGTTACAGCTTCAGTGAAATCCGTTTGCAAATCGGAGTGATAGATTAGAATCGAGAGCCAACGGTAAGTTTTCTATGTTAAACCATTACACCATTGAAAAACTGGTTACGTTTGCAATCGAAAGAAAAATGACTATAGTTGAAGAGGTAATGGCCCCTAAACTATGTTCTGGGATGAAAGTTACAGCTTCAGTGAAATCCGTTTGCAAATCGGAGTGATAGATTAGAATCGAGAGCCAACGGTAAGTTTTCTATGTTAAACCATTACACCATTGAAAAACTGGTTACGTTTGCAATCGAAAGAAAAATGACCCCACTTCTTATTAAAAATTACCGTCCTATATCTCTCCTAGGAGTCGATTACAAGATCCTTACTTCAATCCTAGTAGAGAGATTAAATCGGATTCTGCCTGCCCTGATACATCGGGATCAGGTTGGATTTATTCCTAAAAGACAGGCACCAGATAACATCAGGAAAATCCTGAATCTTCAGCACCATTGCAAGAGGACTGCCACATGTATGGCCATCCTTGCCCTCGATATGGAAAAGGCATTTGACCTTATAAAATGGCCATACATGGAGGCAGTCCTGCAGAAATACGGCTTTGAAGGCAACTATCTCAAGGCCATAAACGCCTTATACTCTAGTCCATATGCCTCAGTAAAAATACCAGCTGTATATAGAAAATCCTTCCCAATACAGCGTGGTACAAGACAAGGATGCCCATTGTCACCTGCCATTTTTGCACTTGTTATGGAACCTCTTGCCGAGATGATTCGCAGATCTCCTGATGTTGAGGGTGTCAGGGTCGGCTCGAAAGAGTATAAATTATCCCTATTTGCCGACGATATTCTGCTAACTCTCACCTCCCCTGAAAAATCAATCCCAAACCTTTTAGATATAATTCAACAATTCTCCCCATTCTCTGGTTTTAAATTGAACTTAGAAAAATCAGAGTTGATGGTTATGAACACATCAAAATCCCAGGCACTCCGCCTGGCTACTTCCTCTGGGTTGCAATATCAGTCACAATATATAAACTACTTGGGGATTAAGCTCACGCTGGATCCAGATAAACTATATAATTCTAACTATACCCCTATGTATCTTAAACTCTCTCAAGATATTGAATCATGGTGCAAATATCCTATATCGATGCTAGGAAGAGTCTCCGCCATTCGCATGACCTTATTACCCAGACTTCTGTATCTGTTCAGATCCCTACCAATTCCTATCACAAGAGGCCCCATAAAACATCTCCAAGCGCTAACCCAACGATTCATATGGAGAAACAGGAAAGCCCGCATTAAATATATCACACTGGCCAGGTCCAGGGACCTGGGAGGTCTAAATGCCCCCCTATACTACAACTATTATAAAGCTGCACAGATCACACAATTGGCTGTTTCCAATGCGGGCCCACTGGAATCTCCTCTATGGGTCGACATCGAATCCTCCCTTATGTCTCCTCTATCTCTCTCGGGAGCCATGTGGGCGCGCACAATCCCCTTAAAGATCATTAAACAAAGATCCCCAATATCAGCACATTCCTTGAGCATATGGTCCAAAAATAGATTTCTATATACTCTACAATCTCCTACTTCATGCATGACCCGAATTTTTAGAAACCCAGATTTTCCACTGGGATGGAATACAAGCATATATAAATGGTGGATCCAGAAAGGGCTAGTTACAGTGGGAAAATTTTTAACCACATTTAAAATATCTAAACCCACACAATTAATTAAAACACATAATGTACCTCGCTCAGAATGGATTCATCTAGATAACATCTTTAAATTTTTACAGACCATTGACCCAAAAAATGAGATACTCACCTATTCTCAATTCGAGGTCAGATGCAAAAATCAAGCCCTAGATAGAGGAGGTATCTCTCATCTATACGGCATACTATCCCACCCCACAATAGATGGTAAATTAAAATGTCAACTTGACTGGGAAAAAGACTGCAACATTGAATTAACAGATGAAAAATGGACCCACTGCTGTTCTACACTGACCAGAGGCTCACTTTTTTATTCGTCCATAGAGACCTCCATTAGATTACTCCATAGAGTATATTTAACACCATGGAAGCTACATATCTTTAATTCTGCCAACTCTCCTTTATGCTTTCGTAATTGTTCCCAAGTCGGAGATATGTGGCATATCTGGTGGGCGTGCCCTAAAGCTCAGCAGTTTTGGAGAGGAGTATGGACCAAAATACAATTAATATTGAACTTACAGATAGATTTAGATCCTACAGTTTTATTGTTGGGCAATAGACCTAGCTCTCTCAAATTCGCCACACATAAACTGGTTCAATATATTGCATCTCAGGCAAAAAGACATCTGGCAGCCCAGTGGAGAAGTGAGGCTCTCTATGTTGATACAGTTTTCACAGAACTTAATAAAACTATGGTATCTGAACAGATCAGAGCTAAAATATTTGATACACTAGAGGTCTTTTTCAAAGTATGGGATCCCTGGATCCAGTGGCAGTCTAACTTAGGACTATCGCATGTATTGCACTCATTTTAGCCAAGAACAAGTGATGTCAAGGCCTATGGCGAGACGATGATGGGATGAGTTATATAGCTTGGATGGTTTGGCTCTGCTGTGGTCGGAGCTGCCTGTCGTGGAATGATTTACAAATATACCAACAACAGGTTGTAACTCAACTCAACTCCCCTTCCCCCCCCCCACACCACCTTTTCCACCTTTCCTACTCCTTCCCACTGGTAATCACCATTGGCATGATGTGGTAATCCCACCCATGGTGTTTCCTTTTATCCACCTTCCTCCCCACCCAGATCTTTCCTCCCCTCTACCCCTCTATTCCCCATTCTTTCCAGTCAATAAGTGTTCACTCTAGTTAAAACACTATCAATGTTCGGACAATCACCATAGCAAAACATAAGCCAAATATTCACATTGTGGTTGTAATAATATGTCTATGTCCTTCTTGAAATGTTAAATTGTTATGCGCTACTCCCCACATGTGGGGAACATGTGCGAGATTTCTGTATATTATGTGTTTTACCTTTTAATAAACACCCTTGGAACGAAAGAAAAATGACTATAGTTGAAGAGGTAATGGCCCCTAAACTATGTTCTGGGATGAAAGTTACAGCTTCAGTGAAATCCGTTTGCAAATCGGAGTGATAGATTAGAATCGAGAGCCAACGGTAAGTTTTCTATGTTAAACCATTACACCATTGAAAAACTGGTTACGTTTGCAATCGAAAGAAAAATGACTATAGTTGAAGAGGTAATGGCCCCTAAACTATGTTCTGGGATGAAAGTTACAGCTTCAGTGAAATCCGTTTGCAAATCGGAGTGATAGATTAGAATCGAGAGCCAACGGTAAGTTTTCTATGTTAAACCATTACACCATTGAAAAACTGGTTACGTTTGCAATCGAAAGAAAAATGACTATAGTTGAAGAGGTAAAGGCCCCTAAACTATGTTCTGGGATGAAAGTTACAGCTTCAGTGAAATCCGTTTGCAAATCGGAGTGATAGATTAGAATCGAGAGCCAACGGTAAGTTTTCTATGTTAAACCATTACACCATTGAAAAACTGGTTACGTTTGCAATCGAAAGAAAAATGACTATAGTTGAAGAGGTAATGGCCCCTAAACTATGTTCTGGGATGAAAGTTACAGCTTCAGTGAAATCCGTTTGCAAATCGGAGTGATAGATTAGAATCGAGAGCCAACGGTAAGTTTTCTATGTTAAACCATTACACCATTGAAAAACTGGTTACGTTTGCAATCGAAAGAAAAATGACTATAGTTGAAGAGGTAATGGCCCCTAAACTATGTTCTGGGATGAAAGTTACAGCTTCAGTGAAATCCGTTTGCAAATCGGAGTGATAGATTAGAATCGAGAGCCAACGGTAAGTTTTCTATGTTAAACCATTACACCATTGAAAAACTGGTTACGTTTGCAATCGAAAGAAAAATGACTATAGTTGAAGAGGTAATGGCCCCTAAACTATGTTCTGGGATGAAAGTTACAGCTTCAGTGAAATCCGTTTGCAAATCGGAGTGATAGATTAGAATCGAGAGCCAACGGTAAGTTTTCTATGTTAAACCATTACACCATTGAAAAACTGGTTACGTTTGCAATCGAAAGAAAAATGACTATAGTTGAAGAGGTAATGGCCCCTAAACTATGTTCTGGGATGAAAGTTACAGCTTCAGTGAAATCCGTTTGCAAATCGGAGTGATAGATTAGAATCGAGAGCCAACGGTAAGTTTTCTATGTTAAACCATTACACCATTGAAAAACTGGTTACGTTTGCAATCGAAAGAAAAATGACTATAGTTGAAGAGGTAATGGCCCCTAAACTATGTTCTGGGATGAAAGTTACAGCTTCAGTGAAATCCGTTTGCAAATCGGAGTGATAGATTAGAATCGAGAGCCAACGGTAAGTTTTCTATGTTAAACCATTACACCATTGAAAAACTGGTTACGTTTGCAATCGAAAGAAAAATGACTATAGTTGAAGAGGTAATGGCCCCTAAACTATGTTCTGGGATGAAAGTTACAGCTTCAGTGAAATCCGTTTGCAAATCGGAGTGATAGATTAGAATCGAGAGCCAACGGTAAGTTTTCTATGTTAAACCATTACACCATTGAAAAACTGGTTACGTTTGCAATCGAAAGAAAAATGACTATAGTTGAAGAGGTAATGGCCCCTAAACTATGTTCTGGGATGAAAGTTACAGCTTCAGTGAAATCCGTTTGCAAATCGGAGTGATAGATTAGAATCGAGAGCCAACGGTAAGTTTTCTATGTTAAACCATTACACCATTGAAAAACTGGTTACGTTTGCAATCGAAAGAAAAATGACTATAGTTGAAGAGGTAATGGCCCCTAAACTATGTTCTGGGATGAAAGTTACAGCTTCAGTGAAATCCGTTTGCAAATCGGAGTGATAGATTAGAATCGAGAGCCAACGGTAAGTTTTCTATGTTAAACCATTACACCATTGAAAAACTGGTTACGTTTGCAATCGAAAGAAAAATGACTATAGTTGAAGAGGTAATGGCCCCTAAACTATGTTCTGGGATGAAAGTTACAGCTTCAGTGAAATCCGTTTGCAAATCGGAGTGATAGATTAGAATCGAGAGCCAACGGTAAGTTTTCTATGTTAAACCATTACACCATTGAAAAACTGGTTACGTTTGCAATCGAAAGAAAAATGACTATAGTTGAAGAGGTAATGGCCCCTAAACTATGTTCTGGGATGAAAGTTACAGCTTCAGTGAAATCCGTTTGCAAATCGGAGTGATAGATTAGAATCGAGAGCCAACGGTAAGTTTTCTATGTTAAACCATTACACCATTGAAAAACTGGTTACGTTTGCAATCGAAAGAAAAATGACTATAGTTGAAGAGGTAATGGCCCCTAAACTATGTTCTGGGATGAAAGTTACAGCTTCAGTGAAATCCGTTTGCAAATCGGAGTGATAGATTAGAATCGAGAGCCAACGGTAAGTTTTCTATGTTAAACCATTACACCATTGAAAAACTGGTTACGTTTGCAATCGAAAGAAAAATGACTATAGTTGAAGAGGTAATGGCCCCTAAACTATGTTCTGGGATGAAAGTTACAGCTTCAGTGAAATCCGTTTGCAAATCGGAGTGATAGATTAGAATCGAGAGCCAACGGTAAGTTTTCTATGTTAAACCATTACACCATTGAAAAACTGGTTACGTTTGCAATCGAAAGAAAAATGACTATAGTTGAAGAGGTAATGGCCCCTAAACTATGTTCTGGGATGAAAGTTACAGCTTCAGTGAAATCCGTTTGCAAATCGGAGTGATAGATTAGAATCGAGAGCCAACGGTAAGTTTTCTATGTTAAACCATTACACCATTGAAAAACTGGTTACGTTTGCAATCGAAAGAAAAATGACTATAGTTGAAGAGGTAATGGCCCCTAAACTATGTTCTGGGATGAAAGTTACAGCTTCAGTGAAATCCGTTTGCAAATCGGAGTGATAGATTAGAATCGAGAGCCAACGGTAAGTTTTCTATGTTAAACCATTACACCATTGAAAAACTGGTTACGTTTGCAATCGAAAGAAAAATGACTATAGTTGAAGAGGTAATGGCCCCTAAACTATGTTCTGGGATGAAAGTTACAGCTTCAGTGAAATCCGTTTGCAAATCGGAGTGATAGATTAGAATCGAGAGCCAACGGTACGTTTTCTATGTTAAACCATTACACCATTGAAAAACTGGTTACGTTTGCAATCGAAAGAAAAATGACTATAGTTGAAGAGGTAATGGCCCCTAAACTATGTTCTGGGATGAAAGTTACAGCTTCAGTGAAATCCGTTTGCAAATCGGAGTGATAGATTAGAATCGAGAGCCAACGGTAAGTTTTCTATGTTAAACCATTACACCATTGAAAAACTGGTTACGTTTGCAATCGAAAGAAAAATGACTATAGTTGAAGAGGTAATGGCCCCTAAACTATGTTCTGGGATGAAAGTTACAGCTTCAGTGAAATCCGTTTGCAAATCGGAGTGATAGATTAGAATCGAGAGCCAACGGTAAGTTTTCTATGTTAAACCATTACACCATTGAAAAACTGGTTACGTTTGCAATCGAAAGAAAAATGACTATAGTTGAAGAGGTAATGGCCCCTAAACTATGTTCTGGGATGAAAGTTACAGCTTCAGTGAAATCCGTTTGCAAATCGGAGTGATAGATTAGAATCGAGAGCCAACGGTAAGTTTTCTATGTTAAACCATTACACCATTGAAAAACTGGTTACGTTTGCAATCGAAAGAAAAATGACTATAGTTGAAGAGGTAATGGCCCCTAAACTATGTTCTGGGATGAAAGTTACAGCTTCAGTGAAATCCGTTTGCAAATCGGAGTGATAGATTAGAATCGAGAGCCAACGGTAAGTTTTCTATGTTAAACCATTACACCATTGAAAAACTGGTTACGTTTGCAATCGAAAGAAAAATGACTATAGTTGAAGAGGTAATGGCCCCTAAACTATGTTCTGGGATGAAAGTTACAGCTTCAGTGAAATCCGTTTGCAAATCGGAGTGATAGATTAGAATCGAGAGCCAACGGTAAGTTTTCTATGTTAAACCATTACACCATTGAAAAACTGGTTACGTTTGCAATCGAAAGAAAAATGACTATAGTTGAAGAGGTAATGGCCCCTAAACTATGTTCTGGGATGAAAGTTACAGCTTCAGTGAAATCCGTTTGCAAATCGGAGTGATAGATTAGAATCGAGAGCCAACGGTAAGTTTTCTATGTTAAACCATTACACCATTGAAAAACTGGTTACGTTTGCAATCGAAAGAAAAATGACTATAGTTGAAGAGGTAATGGCCCCTAAACTATGTTCTGGGATGAAAGTTACAGCTTCAGTGAAATCCGTTTGCAAATCGGAGTGATAGATTAGAATCGAGAGCCAACGGTAAGTTTTCTATGTTAAACCATTACACCATTGAAAAACTGGTTACGTTTGCAATCGAAAGAAAAATGACTATAGTTGAAGAGGTAATGGCCCCTAAACTATGTTCTGGGATGAAAGTTACAGCTTCAGTGAAATCCGTTTGCAAATCGGAGTGATAGATTAGAATCGAGAGCCAACGGTAAGTTTTCTATGTTAAACCATTACACCATTGAAAAACTGGTTACGTTTGCAATCGAAAGAAAAATGACTATAGTTGAAGAGGTAATGGCCCCTAAACTATGTTCTGGGATGAAAGTTACAGCTTCAGTGAAATCCGTTTGCAAATCGGAGTGATAGATTAGAATCGAGAGCCAACGGTAAGTTTTCTATGTTAAACCATTACACCATTGAAAAACTGGTTACGTTTGCAATCGAAAGAAAAATGACTATAGTTGAAGAGGTAATGGCCCCTAAACTATGTTCTGGGATGAAAGTTACAGCTTCAGTGAAATCCGTTTGCAAATCGGAGTGATAGATTAGAATCGAGAGCCAACGGTAAGTTTTCTATGTTAAACCATTACACCATTGAAAAACTGGTTACGTTTGCAATCGAAAGAAAAATGACTATAGTTGAAGAGGTAATGGCCCCTAAACTATGTTCTGGGATGAAAGTTACAGCTTCAGTGAAATCCGTTTGCAAATCGGAGTGATAGATTAGAATCGAGAGCCAACGGTAAGTTTTCTATGTTAAACCATTACACCATTGAAAAACTGGTTACGTTTGCAATCGAAAGAAAAATGACTATAGTTGAAGAGGTAATGGCCCCTAAACTATGTTCTGGGATGAAAGTTACAGCTTCAGTGAAATCCGTTTGCAAATCGGAGTGATAGATTAGAATCGAGAGCCAACGGTAAGTTTTCTATGTTAAACCATTACACCATTGAAAAACTGGTTACGTTTGCAATCGAAAGAAAAATGACTATAGTTGAAGAGGTAATGGCCCCTAAACTATGTTCTGGGATGAAAGTTACAGCTTCAGTGAAATCCGTTTGCAAATCGGAGTGATAGATTAGAATCGAGAGCCAACGGTAAGTTTTCTATGTTAAACCATTACACCATTGAAAAACTGGTTACGTTTGCAATCGAAAGAAAAATGACTATAGTTGAAGAGGTAATGGCCCCTAAACTATGTTCTGGGATGAAAGTTACAGCTTCAGTGAAATCCGTTTGCAAATCGGAGTGATAGATTAGAATCGAGAGCCAACGGTAAGTTTTCTATGTTAAACCATTACACCATTGAAAAACTGGTTACGTTTGCAATCGAAAGAAAAATGACTATAGTTGAAGAGGTAATGGCCCCTAAACTATGTTCTGGGATGAAAGTTACAGCTTCAGTGAAATCCGTTTGCAAATCGGAGTGATAGATTAGAATCGAGAGCCAACGGTAAGTTTTCTATGTTAAACCATTACACCATTGAAAAACTGGTTACGTTTGCAATCGAAAGAAAAATGACTATAGTTGAAGAGGTAATGGCCCCTAAACTATGTTCTGGGATGAAAGTTACAGCTTCAGTGAAATCCGTTTGCAAATCGGAGTGATAGATTAGAATCGAGAGCCAACGGTAAGTTTTCTATGTTAAACCATTACACCATTGAAAAACTGGTTACGTTTGCAATCGAAAGAAAAATGACTATAGTTGAAGAGGTAATGGCCCCTAAACTATGTTCTGGGATGAAAGTTACAGCTTCAGTGAAATCCGTTTGCAAATCGGAGTGATAGATTAGAATCGAGAGCCAACGGTAAGTTTTCTATGTTAAACCATTACACCATTGAAAAACTGGTTACGTTTGCAATCGAAAGAAAAATGACTATAGTTGAAGAGGTAATGGCCCCTAAACTATGTTCTGGGATGAAAGTTACAGCTTCAGTGAAATCCGTTTGCAAATCGGAGTGATAGATTAGAATCGAGAGCCAACGGTAAGTTTTCTATGTTAAACCATTACACCATTGAAAAACTGGTTACGTTTGCAATCGAAAGAAAAATGACTATAGTTGAAGAGGTAATGGCCCCTAAACTATGTTCTGGGATGAAAGTTACAGCTTCAGTGAAATCCGTTTGCAAATCGGAGTGATAGATTAGAATCGAGAGCCAACGGTAAGTTTTCTATGTTAAACCATTACACCATTGAAAAACTGGTTACGTTTGCAATCGAAAGAAAAATGACTATAGTTGAAGAGGTAATGGCCCCTAAACTATGTTCTGGGATGAAAGTTACAGCTTCAGTGAAATCCGTTTGCAAATCGGAGTGATAGATTAGAATCGAGAGCCAACGGTAAGTTTTCTATGTTAAACCATTACACCATTGAAAAACTGGTTACGTTTGCAATCGAAAGAAAAATGACTATAGTTGAAGAGGTAATGGCCCCTAAACTATGTTCTGGGATGAAAGTTACAGCTTCAGTGAAATCCGTTTGCAAATCGGAGTGATAGATTAGAATCGAGAGCCAACGGTAAGTTTTCTATGTTAAACCATTACACCATTGAAAAACTGGTTACGTTTGCAATCGAAAGAAAAATGACTATAGTTGAAGAGGTAATGGCCCCTAAACTATGTTCTGGGATGAAAGTTACAGCTTCAGTGAAATCCGTTTGCAAATCGGAGTGATAGATTAGAATCGAGAGCCAACGGTAAGTTTTCTATGTTAAACCATTACACCATTGAAAAACTGGTTACGTTTGCAATCGAAAGAAAAATGACTATAGTTGAAGAGGTAATGGCCCCTAAACTATGTTCTGGGATGAAAGTTACAGCTTCAGTGAAATCCGTTTGCAAATCGGAGTGATAGATTAGAATCGAGAGCCAACGGTAAGTTTTCTATGTTAAACCATTACACCATTGAAAAACTGGTTACGTTTGCAATCGAAAGAAAAATGACTATAGTTGAAGAGGTAATGGCCCCTAAACTATGTTCTGGGATGAAAGTTACAGCTTCAGTGAAATCCGTTTGCAAATCGGAGTGATAGATTAGAATCGAGAGCCAACGGTAAGTTTTCTATGTTAAACCATTACACCATTGAAAAACTGGTTACGTTTGCAATCGAAAGAAAAATGACTATAGTTGAAGAGGTAATGGCCCCTAAACTATGTTCTGGGATGAAAGTTACAGCTTCAGTGAAATCCGTTTGCAAATCGGAGTGATAGATTAGAATCGAGAGCCAACGGTAAGTTTTCTATGTTAAACCATTACACCATTGAAAAACTGGTTACGTTTGCAATCGAAAGAAAAATGACTATAGTTGAAGAGGTAATGGCCCCTAAACTATGTTCTGGGATGAAAGTTACAGCTTCAGTGAAATCCGTTTGCAAATCGGAGTGATAGATTAGAATCGAGAGCCAACGGTAAGTTTTCTATGTTAAACCATTACACCATTGAAAAACTGGTTACGTTTGCAATCGAAAGAAAAATGACTATAGTTGAAGAGGTAATGGCCCCTAAACTATGTTCTGGGATGAAAGTTACAGCTTCAGTGAAATCCGTTTGCAAATCGGAGTGATAGATTAGAATCGAGAGCCAACGGTAAGTTTTCTATGTTAAACCATTACACCATTGAAAAACTGGTTACGTTTGCAATCGAAAGAAAAATGACTATAGTTGAAGAGGTAATGGCCCCTAAACTATGTTCTGGGATGAAAGTTACAGCTTCAGTGAAATCCGTTTGCAAATCGGAGTGATAGATTAGAATCGAGAGCCAACGGTAAGTTTTCTATGTTAAACCATTACACCATTGAAAAACTGGTTACGTTTGCAATCGAAAGAAAAATGACTATAGTTGAAGAGGTAATGGCCCCTAAACTATGTTCTGGGATGAAAGTTACAGCTTCAGTGAAATCCGTTTGCAAATCGGAGTGATAGATTAGAATCGAGAGCCAACGGTAAGTTTTCTATGTTAAACCATTACACCATTGAAAAACTGGTTACGTTTGCAATCGAAAGAAAAATGACTATAGTTGAAGAGGTAATGGCCCCTAAACTATGTTCTGGGATGAAAGTTACAGCTTCAGTGAAATCCGTTTGCAAATCGGAGTGATAGATTAGAATCGAGAGCCAACGGTAAGTTTTCTATGTTAAACCATTACACCATTGAAAAACTGGTTACGTTTGCAATCGAAAGAAAAATGACTATAGTTGAAGAGGTAATGGCCCCTAAACTATGTTCTGGGATGAAAGTTACAGCTTCAGTGAAATCCGTTTGCAAATCGGAGTGATAGATTAGAATCGAGAGCCAACGGTAAGTTTTCTATGTTAAACCATTACACCATTGAAAAACTGGTTACGTTTGCAATCGAAAGAAAAATGACTATAGTTGAAGAGGTAATGGCCCCTAAACTATGTTCTGGGATGAAAGTTACAGCTTCAGTGAAATCCGTTTGCAAATCGGAGTGATAGATTAGAATCGAGAGCCAACGGTAAGTTTTCTATGTTAAACCATTACACCATTGAAAAACTGGTTACGTTTGCAATCGAAAGAAAAATGACTATAGTTGAAGAGGTAATGGCCCCTAAACTATGTTCTGGGATGAAAGTTACAGCTTCAGTGAAATCCGTTTGCAAATCGGAGTGATAGATTAGAATCGAGAGCCAACGGTAAGTTTTCTATGTTAAACCATTACACCATTGAAAAACTGGTTACGTTTGCAATCGAAAGAAAAATGACTATAGTTGAAGAGGTAATGGCCCCTAAACTATGTTCTGGGATGAAAGTTACAGCTTCAGTGAAATCCGTTTGCAAATCGGAGTGATAGATTAGAATCGAGAGCCAACGGTAAGTTTTCTATGTTAAACCATTACACCATTGAAAAACTGGTTACGTTTGCAATCGAAAGAAAAATGACTATAGTTGAAGAGGTAATGGCCCCTAAACTATGTTCTGGGATGAAAGTTACAGCTTCAGTGAAATCCGTTTGCAAATCGGAGTGATAGATTAGAATCGAGAGCCAACGGTAAGTTTTCTATGTTAAACCATTACACCATTGAAAAACTGGTTACGTTTGCAATCGAAAGAAAAATGACTATAGTTGAAGAGGTAATGGCCCCTAAACTATGTTCTGGGATGAAAGTTACAGCTTCAGTGAAATCCGTTTGCAAATCGGAGTGATAGATTAGAATCGAGAGCCAACGGTAAGTTTTCTATGTTAAACCATTACACCATTGAAAAACTGGTTACGTTTGCAATCGAAAGAAAAATGACTATAGTTGAAGAGGTAATGGCCCCTAAACTATGTTCTGGGATGAAAGTTACAGCTTCAGTGAAATCCGTTTGCAAATCGGAGTGATAGATTAGAATCGAGAGCCAACGGTAAGTTTTCTATGTTAAACCATTACACCATTGAAAAACTGGTTACGTTTGCAATCGAAAGAAAAATGACTATAGTTGAAGAGGTAATGGCCCCTAAACTATGTTCTGGGATGAAAGTTACAGCTTCAGTGAAATCCGTTTGCAAATCGGAGTGATAGATTAGAATCGAGAGCCAACGGTAAGTTTTCTATGTTAAACCATTACACCATTGAAAAACTGGTTACGTTTGCAATCGAAAGAAAAATGACTATAGTTGAAGAGGTAATGGCCCCTAAACTATGTTCTGGGATGAAAGTTACAGCTTCAGTGAAATCCGTTTGCAAATCGGAGTGATAGATTAGAATCGAGAGCCAACGGTAAGTTTTCTATGTTAAACCATTACACCATTGAAAAACTGGTTACGTTTGCAATCGAAAGAAAAATGACTATAGTTGAAGAGGTAATGGCCCCTAAACTATGTTCTGGGATGAAAGTTACAGCTTCAGTGAAATCCGTTTGCAAATCGGAGTGATAGATTAGAATCGAGAGCCAACGGTAAGTTTTCTATGTTAAACCATTACACCATTGAAAAACTGGTTACGTTTGCAATCGAAAGAAAAATGACTATAGTTGAAGAGGTAATGGCCCCTAAACTATGTTCTGGGATGAAAGTTACAGCTTCAGTGAAATCCGTTTGCAAATCGGAGTGATAGATTAGAATCGAGAGCCAACGGTAAGTTTTCTATGTTAAACCATTACACCATTGAAAAACTGGTTACGTTTGCAATCGAAAGAAAAATGACTATAGTTGAAGAGGTAATGGCCCCTAAACTATGTTCTGGGATGAAAGTTACAGCTTCAGTGAAATCCGTTTGCAAATCGGAGTGATAGATTAGAATCGAGAGCCAACGGTAAGTTTTCTATGTTAAACCATTACACCATTGAAAAACTGGTTACGTTTGCAATCGAAAGAAAAATGACTATAGTTGAAGAGGTAATGGCCCCTAAACTATGTTCTGGGATGAAAGTTACAGCTTCAGTGAAATCCGTTTGCAAATCGGAGTGATAGATTAGAATCGAGAGCCAACGGTAAGTTTTCTATGTTAAACCATTACACCATTGAAAAACTGGTTACGTTTGCAATCGAAAGAAAAATGACTATAGTTGAAGAGGTAATGGCCCCTAAACTATGTTCTGGGATGAAAGTTACAGCTTCAGTGAAATCCGTTTGCAAATCGGAGTGATAGATTAGAATCGAGAGCCAACGGTAAGTTTTCTATGTTAAACCATTACACCATTGAAAAACTGGTTACGTTTGCAATCGAAAGAAAAATGACTATAGTTGAAGAGGTAATGGCCCCTAAACTATGTTCTGGGATGAAAGTTACAGCTTCAGTGAAATCCGTTTGCAAATCGGAGTGATAGATTAGAATCGAGAGCCAACGGTAAGTTTTCTATGTTAAACCATTACACCATTGAAAAACTGGTTACGTTTGCAATCGAAAGAAAAATGACTATAGTTGAAGAGGTAATGGCCCCTAAACTATGTTCTGGGATGAAAGTTACAGCTTCAGTGAAATCCGTTTGCAAATCGGAGTGATAGATTAGAATCGAGAGCCAACGGTAAGTTTTCTATGTTAAACCATTACACCATTGAAAAACTGGTTACGTTTGCAATCGAAAGAAAAATGACTATAGTTGAAGAGGTAATGGCCCCTAAACTATGTTCTGGGATGAAAGTTACAGCTTCAGTGAAATCCGTTTGCAAATCGGAGTGATAGATTAGAATCGAGAGCCAACGGTAAGTTTTCTATGTTAAACCATTACACCATTGAAAAACTGGTTACGTTTGCAATCGAAAGAAAAATGACTATAGTTGAAGAGGTAATGGCCCCTAAACTATGTTCTGGGATGAAAGTTACAGCTTCAGTGAAATCCGTTTGCAAATCGGAGTGATAGATTAGAATCGAGAGCCAACGGTAAGTTTTCTATGTTAAACCATTACACCATTGAAAAACTGGTTACGTTTGCAATCGAAAGAAAAATGACTATAGTTGAAGAGGTAATGGCCCCTAAACTATGTTCTGGGATGAAAGTTACAGCTTCAGTGAAATCCGTTTGCAAATCGGAGTGATAGATTAGAATCGAGAGCCAACGGTAAGTTTTCTATGTTAAACCATTACACCATTGAAAAACTGGTTACGTTTGCAATCGAAAGAAAAATGACTATAGTTGAAGAGGTAATGGCCCCTAAACTATGTTCTGGGATGAAAGTTACAGCTTCAGTGAAATCCGTTTGCAAATCGGAGTGATAGATTAGAATCGAGAGCCAACGGTAAGTTTTCTATGTTAAACCATTACACCATTGAAAAACTGGTTACGTTTGCAATCGAAAGAAAAATGACTATAGTTGAAGAGGTAATGGCCCCTAAACTATGTTCTGGGATGAAAGTTACAGCTTCAGTGAAATCCGTTTGCAAATCGGAGTGATAGATTAGAATCGAGAGCCAACGGTAAGTTTTCTATGTTAAACCATTACACCATTGAAAAACTGGTTACGTTTGCAATCGAAAGAAAAATGACTATAGTTGAAGAGGTAATGGCCCCTAAACTATGTTCTGGGATGAAAGTTACAGCTTCAGTGAAATCCGTTTGCAAATCGGAGTGATAGATTAGAATCGAGAGCCAACGGTAAGTTTTCTATGTTAAACCATTACACCATTGAAAAACTGGTTACGTTTGCAATCGAAAGAAAAATGACTATAGTTGAAGAGGTAATGGCCCCTAAACTATGTTCTGGGATGAAAGTTACAGCTTCAGTGAAATCCGTTTGCAAATCGGAGTGATAGATTAGAATCGAGAGCCAACGGTAAGTTTTCTATGTTAAACCATTACACCATTGAAAAACTGGTTACGTTTGCAATCGAAAGAAAAATGACTATAGTTGAAGAGGTAATGGCCCCTAAACTATGTTCTGGGATGAAAGTTACAGCTTCAGTGAAATCCGTTTGCAAATCGGAGTGATAGATTAGAATCGAGAGCCAACGGTAAGTTTTCTATGTTAAACCATTACACCATTGAAAAACTGGTTACGTTTGCAATCGAAAGAAAAATGACTATAGTTGAAGAGGTAATGGCCCCTAAACTATGTTCTGGGATGAAAGTTACAGCTTCAGTGAAATCCGTTTGCAAATCGGAGTGATAGATTAGAATCGAGAGCCAACGGTAAGTTTTCTATGTTAAACCATTACACCATTGAAAAACTGGTTACGTTTGCAATCGAAAGAAAAATGACTATAGTTGAAGAGGTAATGGCCCCTAAACTATGTTCTGGGATGAAAGTTACAGCTTCAGTGAAATCCGTTTGCAAATCGGAGTGATAGATTAGAATCGAGAGCCAACGGTAAGTTTTCTATGTTAAACCATTACACCATTGAAAAACTGGTTACGTTTGCAATCGAAAGAAAAATGACTATAGTTGAAGAGGTAATGGCCCCTAAACTATGTTCTGGGATGAAAGTTACAGCTTCAGTGAAATCCGTTTGCAAATCGGAGTGATAGATTAGAATCGAGAGCCAACGGTAAGTTTTCTATGTTAAACCATTACACCATTGAAAAACTGGTTACGTTTGCAATCGAAAGAAAAATGACTATAGTTGAAGAGGTAATGGCCCCTAAACTATGTTCTGGGATGAAAGTTACAGCTTCAGTGAAATCCGTTTGCAAATCGGAGTGATAGATTAGAATCGAGAGCCAACGGTAAGTTTTCTATGTTAAACCATTACACCATTGAAAAACTGGTTACGTTTGCAATCGAAAGAAAAATGACTATAGTTGAAGAGGTAATGGCCCCTAAACTATGTTCTGGGATGAAAGTTACAGCTTCAGTGAAATCCGTTTGCAAATCGGAGTGATAGATTAGAATCGAGAGCCAACGGTAAGTTTTCTATGTTAAACCATTACACCATTGAAAAACTGGTTACGTTTGCAATCGAAAGAAAAATGACTATAGTTGAAGAGGTAATGGCCCCTAAACTATGTTCTGGGATGAAAGTTACAGCTTCAGTGAAATCCGTTTGCAAATCGGAGTGATAGATTAGAATCGAGAGCCAACGGTAAGTTTTCTATGTTAAACCATTACACCATTGAAAAACTGGTTACGTTTGCAATCGAAAGAAAAATGACTATAGTTGAAGAGGTAATGGCCCCTAAACTATGTTCTGGGATGAAAGTTACAGCTTCAGTGAAATCCGTTTGCAAATCGGAGTGATAGATTAGAATCGAGAGCCAACGGTAAGTTTTCTATGTTAAACCATTACACCATTGAAAAACTGGTTACGTTTGCAATCGAAAGAAAAATGACTATAGTTGAAGAGGTAATGGCCCCTAAACTATGTTCTGGGATGAAAGTTACAGCTTCAGTGAAATCCGTTTGCAAATCGGAGTGATAGATTAGAATCGAGAGCCAACGGTAAGTTTTCTATGTTAAACCATTACACCATTGAAAAACTGGTTACGTTTGCAATCGAAAGAAAAATGACTATAGTTGAAGAGGTAATGGCCCCTAAACTATGTTCTGGGATGAAAGTTACAGCTTCAGTGAAATCCGTTTGCAAATCGGAGTGATAGATTAGAATCGAGAGCCAACGGTAAGTTTTCTATGTTAAACCATTACACCATTGAAAAACTGGTTACGTTTGCAATCGAAAGAAAAATGACTATAGTTGAAGAGGTAATGGCCCCTAAACTATGTTCTGGGATGAAAGTTACAGCTTCAGTGAAATCCGTTTGCAAATCGGAGTGATAGATTAGAATCGAGAGCCAACGGTAAGTTTTCTATGTTAAACCATTACACCATTGAAAAACTGGTTACGTTTGCAATCGAAAGAAAAATGACTATAGTTGAAGAGGTAATGGCCCCTAAACTATGTTCTGGGATGAAAGTTACAGCTTCAGTGAAATCCGTTTGCAAATCGGAGTGATAGATTAGAATCGAGAGCCAACGGTAAGTTTTCTATGTTAAACCATTACACCATTGAAAAACTGGTTACGTTTGCAATCGAAAGAAAAATGACTATAGTTGAAGAGGTAATGGCCCCTAAACTATGTTCTGGGATGAAAGTTACAGCTTCAGTGAAATCCGTTTGCAAATCGGAGTGATAGATTAGAATCGAGAGCCAACGGTAAGTTTTCTATGTTAAACCATTACACCATTGAAAAACTGGTTACGTTTGCAATCGAAAGAAAAATGACTATAGTTGAAGAGGTAATGGCCCCTAAACTATGTTCTGGGATGAAAGTTACAGCTTCAGTGAAATCCGTTTGCAAATCGGAGTGATAGATTAGAATCGAGAGCCAACGGTAAGTTTTCTATGATTAAACCATTACACCATTGAAAAACTGGTTACGTTTGCAATCGAAAGAAAAATGACTATAGTTGAAGAGGTAATGGCCCCTAAACTATGTTCTGGGATGAAAGTTACAGCTTCAGTGAAATCCGTTTGCAAATCGGAGTGATAGATTAGAATCGAGAGCCAACGGTAAGTTTTCTATGTTAAACCATTACACCATTGAAAAACTGGTTACGTTTGCAATCGAAAGAAAAATGACTATAGTTGAAGAGGTAATGGCCCCTAAACTATGTTCTGGGATGAAAGTTACAGCTTCAGTGAAATCCGTTTGCAAATCGGAGTGATAGATTAGAATCGAGAGCCAACGGTAAGTTTTCTATGTTAAACCATTACACCATTGAAAAACTGGTTACGTTTGCAATCGAAAGAAAAATGACTATAGTTGAAGAGGTAATGGCCCCTAAACTATGTTCTGGGATGAAAGTTACAGCTTCAGTGAAATCCGTTTGCAAATCGGAGTGATAGATTAGAATCGAGAGCCAACGGTAAGTTTTCTATGTTAAACCATTACACCATTGAAAAACTGGTTACGTTTGCAATCGAAAGAAAAATGACTATAGTTGAAGAGGTAATGGCCCCTAAACTATGTTCTGGGATGAAAGTTACAGCTTCAGTGAAATCCGTTTGCAAATCGGAGTGATAGATTAGAATCGAGAGCCAACGGTAAGTTTTCTATGTTAAACCATTACACCATTGAAAAACTGGTTACGTTTGCAATCGAAAGAAAAATGACTATAGTTGAAGAGGTAATGGCCCCTAAACTATGTTCTGGGATGAAAGTTACAGCTTCAGTGAAATCCGTTTGCAAATCGGAGTGATAGATTAGAATCGAGAGCCAACGGTAAGTTTTCTATGTTAAACCATTACACCATTGAAAAACTGGTTACGTTTGCAATCGAAAGAAAAATGACTATAGTTGAAGAGGTAATGGCCCCTAAACTATGTTCTGGGATGAAAGTTACAGCTTCAGTGAAATCCGTTTGCAAATCGGAGTGATAGATTAGAATCGAGAGCCAACGGTAAGTTTTCTATGTTAAACCATTACACCATTGAAAAACTGGTTACGTTTGCAATCGAAAGAAAAATGACTATAGTTGAAGAGGTAATGGCCCCTAAACTATGTTCTGGGATGAAAGTTACAGCTTCAGTGAAATCCGTTTGCAAATCGGAGTGATAGATTAGAATCGAGAGCCAACGGTAAGTTTTCTATGTTAAACCATTACACCATTGAAAAACTGGTTACGTTTGCAATCGAAAGAAAAATGACTATAGTTGAAGAGGTAATGGCCCCTAAACTATGTTCTGGGATGAAAGTTACAGCTTCAGTGAAATCCGTTTGCAAATCGGAGTGATAGATTAGAATCGAGAGCCAACGGTAAGTTTTCTATGTTAAACCATTACACCATTGAAAAACTGGTTACGTTTGCAATCGAAAGAAAAATGACTATAGTTGAAGAGGTAATGGCCCCTAAACTATGTTCTGGGATGAAAGTTACAGCTTCAGTGAAATCCGTTTGCAAATCGGAGTGATAGATTAGAATCGAGAGCCAACGGTAAGTTTTCTATGTTAAACCATTACACCATTGAAAAACTGGTTACGTTTGCAATCGAAAGAAAAATGACTATAGTTGAAGAGGTAATGGCCCCTAAACTATGTTCTGGGATGAAAGTTACAGCTTCAGTGAAATCCGTTTGCAAATCGGAGTGATAGATTAGAATCGAGAGCCAACGGTAAGTTTTCTATGTTAAACCATTACACCATTGAAAAACTGGTTACGTTTGCAATCGAAAGAAAAATGACTATAGTTGAAGAGGTAATGGCCCCTAAACTATGTTCTGGGATGAAAGTTACAGCTTCAGTGAAATCCGTTTGCAAATCGGAGTGATAGATTAGAATCGAGAGCCAACGGTAAGTTTTCTATGTTAAACCATTACACCATTGAAAAACTGGTTACGTTTGCAATCGAAAGAAAAATGACTATAGTTGAAGAGGTAATGGCCCCTAAACTATGTTCTGGGATGAAAGTTACAGCTTCAGTGAAATCCGTTTGCAAATCGGAGTGATAGATTAGAATCGAGAGCCAACGGTAAGTTTTCTATGTTAAACCATTACACCATTGAAAAACTGGTTACGTTTGCAATCGAAAGAAAAATGACTATAGTTGAAGAGGTAATGGCCCCTAAACTATGTTCTGGGATGAAAGTTACAGCTTCAGTGAAATCCGTTTGCAAATCGGAGTGATAGATTAGAATCGAGAGCCAACGGTAAGTTTTCTATGTTAAACCATTACACCATTGAAAAACTGGTTACGTTTGCAATCGAAAGAAAAATGACTATAGTTGAAGAGGTAATGGCCCCTAAACTATGTTCTGGGATGAAAGTTACAGCTTCAGTGAAATCCGTTTGCAAATCGGAGTGATAGATTAGAATCGAGAGCCAACGGTAAGTTTTCTATGTTAAACCATTACACCATTGAAAAACTGGTTACGTTTGCAATCGAAAGAAAAATGACTATAGTTGAAGAGGTAATGGCCCCTAAACTATGTTCTGGGATGAAAGTTACAGCTTCAGTGAAATCCGTTTGCAAATCGGAGTGATAGATTAGAATCGAGAGCCAACGGTAAGTTTTCTATGTTAAACCATTACACCATTGAAAAACTGGTTACGTTTGCAATCGAAAGAAAAATGACTATAGTTGAAGAGGTAATGGCCCCTAAACTATGTTCTGGGATGAAAGTTACAGCTTCAGTGAAATCCGTTTGCAAATCGGAGTGATAGATTAGAATCGAGAGCCAACGGTAAGTTTTCTATGTTAAACCATTACACCATTGAAAAACTGGTTACGTTTGCAATCGAAAGAAAAATGACTATAGTTGAAGAGGTAATGGCCCCTAAACTATGTTCTGGGATGAAAGTTACAGCTTCAGTGAAATCCGTTTGCAAATCGGAGTGATAGATTAGAATCGAGAGCCAACGGTAAGTTTTCTATGTTAAACCATTACACCATTGAAAAACTGGTTACGTTTGCAATCGAAAGAAAAATGACTATAGTTGAAGAGGTAATGGCCCCTAAACTATGTTCTGGGATGAAAGTTACAGCTTCAGTGAAATCCGTTTGCAAATCGGAGTGATAGATTAGAATCGAGAGCCAACGGTAAGTTTTCTATGTTAAACCATTACACCATTGAAAAACTGGTTACGTTTGCAATCGAAAGAAAAATGACTATAGTTGAAGAGGTAATGGCCCCTAAACTATGTTCTGGGATGAAAGTTACAGCTTCAGTGAAATCCGTTTGCAAATCGGAGTGATAGATTAGAATCGAGAGCCAACGGTAAGTTTTCTATGTTAAACCATTACACCATTGAAAAACTGGTTACGTTTGCAATCGAAAGAAAAATGACTATAGTTGAAGAGGTAATGGCCCCTAAACTATGTTCTGGGATGAAAGTTACAGCTTCAGTGAAATCCGTTTGCAAATCGGAGTGATAGATTAGAATCGAGAGCCAACGGTAAGTTTTCTATGTTAAACCATTACACCATTGAAAAACTGGTTACGTTTGCAATCGAAAGAAAAATGACTATAGTTGAAGAGGTAATGGCCCCTAAACTATGTTCTGGGATGAAAGTTACAGCTTCAGTGAAATCCGTTTGCAAATCGGAGTGATAGATTAGAATCGAGAGCCAACGGTAAGTTTTCTATGTTAAACCATTACACCATTGAAAAACTGGTTACGTTTGCAATCGAAAGAAAAATGACTATAGTTGAAGAGGTAATGGCCCCTAAACTATGTTCTGGGATGAAAGTTACAGCTTCAGTGAAATCCGTTTGCAAATCGGAGTGATAGATTAGAATCGAGAGCCAACGGTAAGTTTTCTATGTTAAACCATTACACCATTGAAAAACTGGTTACGTTTGCAATCGAAAGAAAAATGACTATAGTTGAAGAGGTAATGGCCCCTAAACTATGTTCTGGGATGAAAGTTACAGCTTCAGTGAAATCCGTTTGCAAATCGGAGTGATAGATTAGAATCGAGAGCCAACGGTAAGTTTTCTATGTTAAACCATTACACCATTGAAAAACTGGTTACGTTTGCAATCGAAAGAAAAATGACTATAGTTGAAGAGGTAATGGCCCCTAAACTATGTTCTGGGATGAAAGTTACAGCTTCAGTGAAATCCGTTTGCAAATCGGAGTGATAGATTAGAATCGAGAGCCAACGGTAAGTTTTCTATGTTAAACCATTACACCATTGAAAAACTGGTTACGTTTGCAATCGAAAGAAAAATGACTATAGTTGAAGAGGTAATGGCCCCTAAACTATGTTCTGGGATGAAAGTTACAGCTTCAGTGAAATCCGTTTGCAAATCGGAGTGATAGATTAGAATCGAGAGCCAACGGTAAGTTTTCTATGTTAAACCATTACACCATTGAAAAACTGGTTACGTTTGCAATCGAAAGAAAAATGACTATAGTTGAAGAGGTAATGGCCCCTAAACTATGTTCTGGGATGAAAGTTACAGCTTCAGTGAAATCCGTTTGCAAATCGGAGTGATAGATTAGAATCGAGAGCCAACGGTAAGTTTTCTATGTTAAACCATTACACCATTGAAAAACTGGTTACGTTTGCAATCGAAAGAAAAATGACTATAGTTGAAGAGGTAATGGCCCCTAAACTATGTTCTGGGATGAAAGTTACAGCTTCAGTGAAATCCGTTTGCAAATCGGAGTGATAGATTAGAATCGAGAGCCAACGGTAAGTTTTCTATGTTAAACCATTACACCATTGAAAAACTGGTTACGTTTGCAATCGAAAGAAAAATGACTATAGTTGAAGAGGTAATGGCCCCTAAACTATGTTCTGGGATGAAAGTTACAGCTTCAGTGAAATCCGTTTGCAAATCGGAGTGATAGATTAGAATCGAGAGCCAACGGTAAGTTTTCTATGTTAAACCATTACACCATTGAAAAACTGGTTACGTTTGCAATCGAAAGAAAAATGACTATAGTTGAAGAGGTAATGGCCCCTAAACTATGTTCTGGGATGAAAGTTACAGCTTCAGTGAAATCCGTTTGCAAATCGGAGTGATAGATTAGAATCGAGAGCCAACGGTAAGTTTTCGTATGTTAAACCATTACACCATTGAAAAACTGGTTACGTTTGCAATCGAAAGAAAAATGACTATAGTTGAAGAGGTAATGGCCCCTAAACTATGTTCTGGGATGAAAGTTACAGCTTCAGTGAAATCCGTTTGCAAATCGGAGTGATAGATTAGAATCGAGAGCCAACGGTAAGTTTTCTATGTTAAACCATTACACCATTGAAAAACTGGTTACGTTTGCAATCGAAAGAAAAATGACTATAGTTGAAGAGGTAATGGCCCCTAAACTATGTTCTGGGATGAAAGTTACAGCTTCAGTGAAATCCGTTTGCAAATCGGAGTGATAGATTAGAATCGAGAGCCAACGGTAAGTTTTCTATGTTAAACCATTACACCATTGAAAAACTGGTTACGTTTGCAATCGAAAGAAAAATGACTATAGTTGAAGAGGTAATGGCCCCTAAACTATGTTCTGGGATGAAAGTTACAGCTTCAGTGAAATCCGTTTGCAAATCGGAGTGATAGATTAGAATCGAGAGCCAACGGTAAGTTTTCTATGTTAAACCATTACACCATTGAAAAACTGGTTACGTTTGCAATCGAAAGAAAAATGACTATAGTTGAAGAGGTAATGGCCCCTAAACTATGTTCTGGGATGAAAGTTACAGCTTCAGTGAAATCCGTTTGCAAATCGGAGTGATAGATTAGAATCGAGAGCCAACGGTAAGTTTTCTATGTTAAACCATTACACCATTGAAAAACTGGTTACGTTTGCAATCGAAAGAAAAATGACTATAGTTGAAGAGGTAATGGCCCCTAAACTATGTTCTGGGATGAAAGTTACAGCTTCAGTGAAATCCGTTTGCAAATCGGAGTGATAGATTAGAATCGAGAGCCAACGGTAAGTTTTCTATGTTAAACCATTACACCATTGAAAAACTGGTTACGTTTGCAATCGAAAGAAAAATGACTATAGTTGAAGAGGTAATGGCCCCTAAACTATGTTCTGGGATGAAAGTTACAGCTTCAGTGAAATCCGTTTGCAAATCGGAGTGATAGATTAGAATCGAGAGCCAACGGTAAGTTTTCTATGTTAAACCATTACACCATTGAAAAACTGGTTACGTTTGCAATCGAAAGAAAAATGACTATAGTTGAAGAGGTAATGGCCCCTAAACTATGTTCTGGGATGAAAGTTACAGCTTCAGTGAAATCCGTTTGCAAATCGGAGTGATAGATTAGAATCGAGAGCCAACGGTAAGTTTTCTATGTTAAACCATTACACCATTGAAAAACTGGTTACGTTTGCAATCGAAAGAAAAATGACTATAGTTGAAGAGGTAATGGCCCCTAAACTATGTTCTGGGATGAAAGTTACAGCTTCAGTGAAATCCGTTTGCAAATCGGAGTGATAGATTAGAATCGAGAGCCAACGGTAAGTTTTCTATGTTAAACCATTACACCATTGAAAAACTGGTTACGTTTGCAATCGAAAGAAAAATGACTATAGTTGAAGAGGTAATGGCCCCTAAACTATGTTCTGGGATGAAAGTTACAGCTTCAGTGAAATCCGTTTGCAAATCGGAGTGATAGATTAGAATCGAGAGCCAACGGTAAGTTTTCTATGTTAAACCATTACACCATTGAAAAACTGGTTACGTTTGCAATCGAAAGAAAAATGACTATAGTTGAAGAGGTAATGGCCCCTAAACTATGTTCTGGGATGAAAGTTACAGCTTCAGTGAAATCCGTTTGCAAATCGGAGTGATAGATTAGAATCGAGAGCCAACGGTAAGTTTTCTATGTTAAACCATTACACCATTGAAAAACTGGTTACGTTTGCAATCGAAAGAAAAATGACTATAGTTGAAGAGGTAATGGCCCCTAAACTATGTTCTGGGATGAAAGTTACAGCTTCAGTGAAATCCGTTTGCAAATCGGAGTGATAGATTAGAATCGAGAGCCAACGGTAAGTTTTCTATGTTAAACCATTACACCATTGAAAAACTGGTTACGTTTGCAATCGAAAGAAAAATGACTATAGTTGAAGAGGTAATGGCCCCTAAACTATGTTCTGGGATGAAAGTTACAGCTTCAGTGAAATCCGTTTGCAAATCGGAGTGATAGATTAGAATCGAGAGCCAACGGTAAGTTTTCTATGTTAAACCATTACACCATTGAAAAACTGGTTACGTTTGCAATCGAAAGAAAAATGACTATAGTTGAAGAGGTAATGGCCCCTAAACTATGTTCTGGGATGAAAGTTACAGCTTCAGTGAAATCCGTTTGCAAATCGGAGTGATAGATTAGAATCGAGAGCCAACGGTAAGTTTTCTATGTTAAACCATTACACCATTGAAAAACTGGTTACGTTTGCAATCGAAAGAAAAATGACTATAGTTGAAGAGGTAATGGCCCCTAAACTATGTTCTGGGATGAAAGTTACAGCTTCAGTGAAATCCGTTTGCAAATCGGAGTGATAGATTAGAATCGAGAGCCAACGGTAAGTTTTCTATGTTAAACCATTACACCATTGAAAAACTGGTTACGTTTGCAATCGAAAGAAAAATGACTATAGTTGAAGAGGTAATGGCCCCTAAACTATGTTCTGGGATGAAAGTTACAGCTTCAGTGAAATCCGTTTGCAAATCGGAGTGATAGATTAGAATCGAGAGCCAACGGTAAGTTTTCTATGTTAAACCATTACACCATTGAAAAACTGGTTACGTTTGCAATCGAAAGAAAAATGACTATAGTTGAAGAGGTAATGGCCCCTAAACTATGTTCTGGGATGAAAGTTACAGCTTCAGTGAAATCCGTTTGCAAATCGGAGTGATAGATTAGAATCGAGAGCCAACGGTAAGTTTTCTATGTTAAACCATTACACCATTGAAAAACTGGTTACGTTTGCAATCGAAAGAAAAATGACTATAGTTGAAGAGGTAATGGCCCCTAAACTATGTTCTGGGATGAAAGTTACAGCTTCAGTGAAATCCGTTTGCAAATCGGAGTGATAGATTAGAATCGAGAGCCAACGGTAAGTTTTCTATGTTAAACCATTACACCATTGAAAAACTGGTTACGTTTGCAATCGAAAGAAAAATGACTATAGTTGAAGAGGTAATGGCCCCTAAACTATGTTCTGGGATGAAAGTTACAGCTTCAGTGAAATCCGTTTGCAAATCGGAGTGATAGATTAGAATCGAGAGCCAACGGTAAGTTTTCTATGTTAAACCATTACACCATTGAAAAACTGGTTACGTTTGCAATCGAAAGAAAAATGACTATAGTTGAAGAGGTAATGGCCCCTAAACTATGTTCTGGGATGAAAGTTACAGCTTCAGTGAAATCCGTTTGCAAATCGGAGTGATAGATTAGAATCGAGAGCCAACGGTAAGTTTTCTATGTTAAACCATTACACCATTGAAAAACTGGTTACGTTTGCAATCGAAAGAAAAATGACTATAGTTGAAGAGGTAATGGCCCCTAAACTATGTTCTGGGATGAAAGTTACAGCTTCAGTGAAATCCGTTTGCAAATCGGAGTGATAGATTAGAATCGAGAGCCAACGGTAAGTTTTCTATGTTAAACCATTACACCATTGAAAAACTGGTTACGTTTGCAATCGAAAGAAAAATGACTATAGTTGAAGAGGTAATGGCCCCTAAACTATGTTCTGGGATGAAAGTTACAGCTTCAGTGAAATCCGTTTGCAAATCGGAGTGATAGATTAGAATCGAGAGCCAACGGTAAGTTTTCTATGTTAAACCATTACACCATTGAAAAACTGGTTACGTTTGCAATCGAAAGAAAAATGACTATAGTTGAAGAGGTAATGGCCCCTAAACTATGTTCTGGGATGAAAGTTACAGCTTCAGTGAAATCCGTTTGCAAATCGGAGTGATAGATTAGAATCGAGAGCCAACGGTAAGTTTTCTATGTTAAACCATTACACCATTGAAAAACTGGTTACGTTTGCAATCGAAAGAAAAATGACTATAGTTGAAGAGGTAATGGCCCCTAAACTATGTTCTGGGATGAAAGTTACAGCTTCAGTGAAATCCGTTTGCAAATCGGAGTGATAGATTAGAATCGAGAGCCAACGGTAAGTTTTCTATGTTAAACCATTACACCATTGAAAAACTGGTTACGTTTGCAATCGAAAGAAAAATGACTATAGTTGAAGAGGTAATGGCCCCTAAACTATGTTCTGGGATGAAAGTTACAGCTTCAGTGAAATCCGTTTGCAAATCGGAGTGATAGATTAGAATCGAGAGCCAACGGTAAGTTTTCTATGTTAAACCATTACACCATTGAAAAACTGGTTACGTTTGCAATCGAAAGAAAAATGACTATAGTTGAAGAGGTAATGGCCCCTAAACTATGTTCTGGGATGAAAGTTACAGCTTCAGTGAAATCCGTTTGCAAATCGGAGTGATAGATTAGAATCGAGAGCCAACGGTAAGTTTTCTATGTTAAACCATTACACCATTGAAAAACTGGTTACGTTTGCAATCGAAAGAAAAATGACTATAGTTGAAGAGGTAATGGCCCCTAAACTATGTTCTGGGATGAAAGTTACAGCTTCAGTGAAATCCGTTTGCAAATCGGAGTGATAGATTAGAATCGAGAGCCAACGGTAAGTTTTCTATGTTAAACCATTACACCATTGAAAAACTGGTTACGTTTGCAATCGAAAGAAAAATGACTATAGTTGAAGAGGTAATGGCCCCTAAACTATGTTCTGGGATGAAAGTTACAGCTTCAGTGAAATCCGTTTGCAAATCGGAGTGATAGATTAGAATCGAGAGCCAACGGTAAGTTTTCTATGTTAAACCATTACACCATTGAAAAACTGGTTACGTTTGCAATCGAAAGAAAAATGACTATAGTTGAAGAGGTAATGGCCCCTAAACTATGTTCTGGGATGAAAGTTACAGCTTCAGTGAAATCCGTTTGCAAATCGGAGTGATAGATTAGAATCGAGAGCCAACGGTAAGTTTTCTATGTTAAACCATTACACCATTGAAAAACTGGTTACGTTTGCAATCGAAAGAAAAATGACTATAGTTGAAGAGGTAATGGCCCCTAAACTATGTTCTGGGATGAAAGTTACAGCTTCAGTGAAATCCGTTTGCAAATCGGAGTGATAGATTAGAATCGAGAGCCAACGGTAAGTTTTCTATGTTAAACCATTACACCATTGAAAAACTGGTTACGTTTGCAATCGAAAGAAAAATGACTATAGTTGAAGAGGTAATGGCCCCTAAACTATGTTCTGGGATGAAAGTTACAGCTTCAGTGAAATCCGTTTGCAAATCGGAGTGATAGATTAGAATCGAGAGCCAACGGTAAGTTTTCTATGTTAAACCATTACACCATTGAAAAACTGGTTACGTTTGCAATCGAAAGAAAAATGACTATAGTTGAAGAGGTAATGGCCCCTAAACTATGTTCTGGGATGAAAGTTACAGCTTCAGTGAAATCCGTTTGCAAATCGGAGTGATAGATTAGAATCGAGAGCCAACGGTAAGTTTTCTATGTTAAACCATTACACCATTGAAAAACTGGTTACGTTTGCAATCGAAAGAAAAATGACTATAGTTGAAGAGGTAATGGCCCCTAAACTATGTTCTGGGATGAAAGTTACAGCTTCAGTGAAATCCGTTTGCAAATCGGAGTGATAGATTAGAATCGAGAGCCAACGGTAAGTTTTCTATGTTAAACCATTACACCATTGAAAAACTGGTTACGTTTGCAATCGAAAGAAAAATGACTATAGTTGAAGAGGTAATGGCCCCTAAACTATGTTCTGGGATGAAAGTTACAGCTTCAGTGAAATCCGTTTGCAAATCGGAGTGATAGATTAGAATCGAGAGCCAACGGTAAGTTTTCTATGTTAAACCATTACACCATTGAAAAACTGGTTACGTTTGCAATCGAAAGAAAAATGACTATAGTTGAAGAGGTAATGGCCCCTAAACTATGTTCTGGGATGAAAGTTACAGCTTCAGTGAAATCCGTTTGCAAATCGGAGTGATAGATTAGAATCGAGAGCCAACGGTAAGTTTTCTATGTTAAACCATTACACCATTGAAAAACTGGTTACGTTTGCAATCGAAAGAAAAATGACTATAGTTGAAGAGGTAATGGCCCCTAAACTATGTTCTGGGATGAAAGTTACAGCTTCAGTGAAATCCGTTTGCAAATCGGAGTGATAGATTAGAATCGAGAGCCAACGGTAAGTTTTCTATGTTAAACCATTACACCATTGAAAAACTGGTTACGTTTGCAATCGAAAGAAAAATGACTATAGTTGAAGAGGTAATGGCCCCTAAACTATGTTCTGGGATGAAAGTTACAGCTTCAGTGAAATCCGTTTGCAAATCGGAGTGATAGATTAGAATCGAGAGCCAACGGTAAGTTTTCTATGTTAAACCATTACACCATTGAAAAACTGGTTACGTTTGCAATCGAAAGAAAAATGACTATAGTTGAAGAGGTAATGGCCCCTAAACTATGTTCTGGGATGAAAGTTACAGCTTCAGTGAAATCCGTTTGCAAATCGGAGTGATAGATTAGAATCGAGAGCCAACGGTAAGTTTTCTATGTTAAACCATTACACCATTGAAAAACTGGTTACGTTTGCAATCGAAAGAAAAATGACTATAGTTGAAGAGGTAATGGCCCCTAAACTATGTTCTGGGATGAAAGTTACAGCTTCAGTGAAATCCGTTTGCAAATCGGAGTGATAGATTAGAATCGAGAGCCAACGGTAAGTTTTCTATGTTAAACCATTACACCATTGAAAAACTGGTTACGTTTGCAATCGAAAGAAAAATGACTATAGTTGAAGAGGTAATGGCCCCTAAACTATGTTCTGGGATGAAAGTTACAGCTTCAGTGAAATCCGTTTGCAAATCGGAGTGATAGATTAGAATCGAGAGCCAACGGTAAGTTTTCTATGTTAAACCATTACACCATTGAAAAACTGGTTACGTTTGCAATCGAAAGAAAAATGACTATAGTTGAAGAGGTAATGGCCCCTAAACTATGTTCTGGGATGAAAGTTACAGCTTCAGTGAAATCCGTTTGCAAATCGGAGTGATAGATTAGAATCGAGAGCCAACGGTAAGTTTTCTATGTTAAACCATTACACCATTGAAAAACTGGTTACGTTTGCAATCGAAAGAAAAATGACTATAGTTGAAGAGGTAATGGCCCCTAAACTATGTTCTGGGATGAAAGTTACAGCTTCAGTGAAATCCGTTTGCAAATCGGAGTGATAGATTAGAATCGAGAGCCAACGGTAAGTTTTCTATGTTAAACCATTACACCATTGAAAAACTGGTTACGTTTGCAATCGAAAGAAAAATGACTATAGTTGAAGAGGTAATGGCCCCTAAACTATGTTCTGGGATGAAAGTTACAGCTTCAGTGAAATCCGTTTGCAAATCGGAGTGATAGATTAGAATCGAGAGCCAACGGTAAGTTTTCTATGTTAAACCATTACACCATTGAAAAACTGGTTACGTTTGCAATCGAAAGAAAAATGACTATAGTTGAAGAGGTAATGGCCCCTAAACTATGTTCTGGGATGAAAGTTACAGCTTCAGTGAAATCCGTTTGCAAATCGGAGTGATAGATTAGAATCGAGAGCCAACGGTAAGTTTTCTATGTTAAACCATTACACCATTGAAAAACTGGTTACGTTTGCAATCGAAAGAAAAATGACTATAGTTGAAGAGGTAATGGCCCCTAAACTATGTTCTGGGATGAAAGTTACAGCTTCAGTGAAATCCGTTTGCAAATCGGAGTGATAGATTAGAATCGAGAGCCAACGGTAAGTTTTCTATGTTAAACCATTACACCATTGAAAAACTGGTTACGTTTGCAATCGAAAGAAAAATGACTATAGTTGAAGAGGTAATGGCCCATTAAACTATGTTCTGGGATGAAAGTTACAGCTTCAGTGAAATCCGTTTGCAAATCGGAGTGATAGATTAGAATCGAGAGCCAACGGTAAGTTTTCTATGTTAAACCATTACACCATTGAAAAACTGGTTACGTTTGCAATCGAAAGAAAAATGACTATAGTTGAAGAGGTAATGGCCCCTAAACTATGTTCTGGGATGAAAGTTACAGCTTCAGTGAAATCCGTTTGCAAATCGGAGTGATAGATTAGAATCGAGAGCCAACGGTAAGTTTTCTATGTTAAACCATTACACCATTGAAAAACTGGTTACGTTTGCAATCGAAAGAAAAATGACTATAGTTGAAGAGGTAATGGCCCCTAAACTATGTTCTGGGATGAAAGTTACAGCTTCAGTGAAATCCGTTTGCAAATCGGAGTGATAGATTAGAATCGAGAGCCAACGGTAAGTTTTCTATGTTAAACCATTACACCATTGAAAAACTGGTTACGTTTGCAATCGAAAGAAAAATGACTATAGTTGAAGAGGTAATGGCCCCTAAACTATGTTCTGGGATGAAAGTTACAGCTTCAGTGAAATCCGTTTGCAAATCGGAGTGATAGATTAGAATCGAGAGCCAACGGTAAGTTTTCTATGTTAAACCATTACACCATTGAAAAACTGGTTACGTTTGCAATCGAAAGAAAAATGACTATAGTTGAAGAGGTAATGGCCCCTAAACTATGTTCTGGGATGAAAGTTACAGCTTCAGTGAAATCCATTTGCAAATCGGAGTGATAGATTAGAATCGAGAGCCAACGGTAAGTTTTCTATGTTAAACCATTACACCATTGAAAAACTGGTTACGTTTGCAATCGAAAGAAAAATGACTATAGTTGAAGAGGTAATGGCCCCTAAACTATGTTCTGGGATGAAAGTTACAGCTTCAGTGAAATCCGTTTGCAAATCGGAGTAATAGATTAGAATCGAGAGCCAACGGTAAGTTTTCTATGTTAAACCATTACACCATTGAAAAACTGGTTACGTTTGCAATCGAAAGAAAAATGACTATAGTTGAAGAGGTAATGGCCCCTAAACTATGTTCTGGGATGAAAGTTACAGCTTCAGTGAAATCCGTTTGCAAATCGGAGTGATAGATTAGAATCGAGAGCCAACGGTAAGTTTTCTATGTTAAACCATTACACCATTGAAAAACTGGTTACGTTTGCAATCGAAAGAAAAATGACTATAGTTGAAGAGGTAATGGCCCCTAAACTATGTTCTGGGATGAAAGTTACAGCTTCAGTGAAATCCGTTTGCAAATCGGAGTGATAGATTAGAATCGAGAGCCAACGGTAAGTTTTCTATGTTAAACCATTACACCATTGAAAAACTGGTTACGTTTGCAATCGAAAGAAAAATGACTATAGTTGAAGAGGTAATGGCCCCTAAACTATGTTCTGGGATGAAAGTTACAGCTTCAGTGAAATCCGTTTGCAAATCGGAGTGATAGATTAGAATCGAGAGCCAACGGTAAGTTTTCTATGTTAAACCATTACACCATTGAAAAACTGGTTACGTTTGCAATCGAAAGAAAAATGACTATAGTTGAAGAGGTAATGGCCCCTAAACTATGTTCTGGGATGAAAGTTACAGCTTCAGTGAAATCCGTTTGCAAATCGGAGTGATAGATTAGAATCGAGAGCCAACGGTAAGTTTTCTATGTTAAACCATTACACCATTGAAAAACTGGTTACGTTTGCAATCGAAAGAAAAATGACTATAGTTGAAGAGGTAATGGCCCCTAAACTATGTTCTGGGATGAAAGTTACAGCTTCAGTGAAATCCGTTTGCAAATCGGAGTGATAGATTAGAATCGAGAGCCAACGGTAAGTTTTCTATGTTAAACCAATTCCAATATTTTTTATTGAAAATTTTTTGAAAAAGACATTTTACAGAAATAAAATAATGTGGTTAGAGCAGTATACAAGTTATTGCAATAGTACAGCATGTTGATTAGGTAGGAAATGAAGTACATAATCAAAAAGCATTGACATATATTATAAAGAAATTACTTTCAAATATGCATAAAATCTTGAGGATTTTGTGTTTTATTATCAATTTTTATTATACATCAGTAGAAATAAAGTTGAAGAAAAATAATTAATCTATACTCAGTGTTCAATCAACCTGTAAGAGAAAAAAAAACAAAGCTTGAGATATTGTGCACTACTCTATAAGGGAGTCAAAGTCAAGAATGTTACTTGACGCACTTTGGCTGTATTTACCTTTGATGTTAAAGTAAAGGGTTGGGGATATGCCCCTATTGTTTTATATGTACCATCAATAATGATAAGGGGAATAAGTTGTTGATCCCAACAAGTCTTGTTGTGTAGTTTGAATTTGATATGTTAATCCTGTTGTTATTATCCCATATAGGAAGTGGTTAGTGAAAATCTCTCTACCTGGAGAATGAGGGAATTACACCACCCTACAGAGACTCCAGGGAGTGATTATGCCTTGTAGTGCATATCCTGGGTCTTCCAAATATGGGTTGCGGGTGTAGATGTTGTTTGGTTGGCTCTAAATTGATAAATATTAGGAGGAGGCTGCAGGCAGTTTAATGGTTGAGTTTAAAATGTATTATTGTTATTATTAATGGTATGAATCTGTATTGATTATTAATTGGTATTTGGCGTATAAATAGAGGTGTTTAGACCAAAGGTCAACTATGCTAGGTAACTCTAGCAATCAACAATCTACTCTACATTGAACATTGAACAGGGGGTGCAGGGTTGTCCTGAAAATAGTGTGTGGATAAGTAGGATCAGGTTACACATCCTCAGATATTCTGTTGAGGATTTACAGATAAAAATAACATATAACATATACATATTCAGTTTCCAGGATCTGTCTCGTGAGAACCAACAAGCAACCATCAGTCATGCCTTCAATCATTCACTCAGTCTGTGAGAGGAGAGGATATACTCAAAATTTCAAAAGTTTGGAGTTTTTATATACTGTGGGCCAAAGATTAGCCTTACTCAGAAAAGAGTTTATAGTACCATTCCTGATTGCCCAAGCTTTCTCCGCCAGGAGGTTGGACTCAACAATCCTTAGAATTTCACCCATGGTGGGGATAGTATCAGATTTCCAGTTAAGAGCGATTTGGTTCCTAGTAACTATGAAGACATGGTTATAGATCAATCTTTCTTGTGGTGGGAGATCCCTAGTACCCAGGTGTAAGAGGGCCATGCCAGAGGGGATGGCTTGCAGAGACATAGGTAACTTCTTTAAAAAACCTTCTATGTTGTTTCTAAGTGTGGTTAATTTGGGGCAGTCCCAAAGAAGGTGGCCGATGGAGCCCGTCAAGTTGCACCCCCTCCAACATAGGGGGGAGGATTTTGTGTCAAATTTGGCTATTTTTTCTGGGGTCATGTACCATTGCCATACTGTTTTAATTAATCCTTCATAATGGTTCACACAGTGTGAGGATTGTTTCACAGACTTTGCAGTGAGCTCCCATTCTTCCACATTAATTTCTACTCCCAAGTAATCCTGCCAGCTTTTAAATTGCCACTTTGGGAATTTTTCTTTCAAGTATAATAGGGTTCTATAGAGGAGCGATGTACCCTTAGTATGAATACCCTCTGGTTGAATAAGTTTCTTAATTTGGGGAAGTATAATGATTGGGGAGAAATGATGTTTTTTGATGAATCTGCTAATTCTAGAATATAGGGGTAAGTCTGTGGTGGGGATATTGTAACTTGTCGTTAGCTGTTCAAATGGTTTAATTTCGTCATTATCTAATAAGTCTGTAATGTTTTTTATTCCTGCATCAATCCAGGTTTGCATATCTATATCTCTGCTAACCATGTTAAGAGCTGTTAAGGGGGTATCTACTTCTATTGCTAGGGGGTCATCTTTACAAAGTTTCAATATTTCCTTCCATAATCTAATAGTATTGGCTGTAATGGGGTTGTAATTAGTGTGTCTAACCTGCCAAACCAGTCTAGATTCTAGAAAAAGTCTGTATGAGTTGTATGGAAGCTGTTCTTCTTCTATGGAGAACCATTGTTTGGTAAGATCTTCCAACCAAATTGATCTAGACTGGTCTAGCAGGGTCGACTTGTAGTAAAATTCCAAATTGGGGACTCCTAGCCCTAGATTTGAGGTATGGGATGTTAATACTTTATTAGAAAATCTAGATTTTTTGTTTAGTAGTATGAATTTGTTAAGGAGTTTTTGTAGGGAGTTAAAAAAGGTTTGAGGGACTTTGATAGGTAGATTCCTGAACAGGTAGAGAAGTTGGGGAAGTATTATCATCTTAAAGGCCGCTGCTCTACCCATCCAGGAATACTCTATTTTAGCTAAAGCTTCTAGTTTGTCTTTAAACTTTTTCAACCAGGGGTTGTAGTTTTCTTTGTAAAGTTGGGATATTTGTGGGGTCAGATATATACCCAGATATTTTATGGCAGTATCATTCCATGTGAAGCTACAGGATTTCTTGAGAGTTTCTCTGATTTTCTGAGGAATAAAACATGGGAGGATTACAGTTTTCTTTTGGTTGAGTTTATAATATGAGATATGGGAGAAGTTGTTAATTTCTTTGTTAGCAGCTGGCAATGATATTAAGGGTTTCTGAAGGAATAAAATTATGTCGTCGGCATATAGGCTAAGTTTGCTAGTTGATTGATTTAGTTTTATACCATGTATTTGGGAGTTGTCTCTAATACTTTGGGCTAAGGGTTCTAATGAAAGGTTAAAAATTAAAGGGGAGAGGGGGCATCCTTGACGGGTTCCATTTTTAATGTCAAAGGTTTGAGATAAAGAGCCAGAAGATAATACTTTCGCCGAAGGTTGGGTATACAGAGCAAGGATTGCTTTGTGTAGAAAGCTAGGGATTCCAAACTTAGTTAGCACTCTTGATAAGTACAACCAGTTGACTCTGTCGAACGCCTTCTCCGCATCAAGTGATACCAGGAGGGTAGGCGTCCGACAGAGTCCCACTTTATGGATCAGGGCAAGGGCTTTTCGAGTACCATCACATGTCGATCTATGTCTGGTGAATCCTACTTGATCAGGGTGTAACATCTGTGTCATCAAAGGGGCAATTCTGTTCGCTATTACTTTAGAATAAATTTTGATGTCAGTGTTCAAAAGGGATATGGGTCGGTAACTGCTTGGGTCAGATGGATCTTTATCCTCTTTAGGGATGGTGGTGATTAAGGCCGATAATGACTCCTTGGGGAAGATACCTGATAGTGCTACTTCATTATACATGTCTGTAAGGGGTTTAACTAATGTGGAGATAAATTTCTTAAAATAACTATTAATAAAGCCATCTGGCCCTGGGGCCTTGTCATTTTTAAGGGAATTTATAGCCCGGGTGACTTCTTGCTGGTTAAAGGGTATTTGTAAAGTTTCCTGTTCGAATTCAGATAGAGTAGGGAGGTTAATCTTGTCTAGGTATTTGTCGATTTCCTGTGTGTTTGGGGTGTGGATGTTTGGGTCTGACTCTAGGTTGTAAAGGGACTCATAATATGAGGCCAGGGCATCAATTATTTCTTGGGGGTGGTGAACTACTTTTTTTGATTTAGGGTGTGTGATCTTTACTATTCTGTGGAGCACTCTTTTCCCTTTAATCTTTCTGGCCATTATTTTCCCAGCTCTATTATTTTCATAGTACCAGTTTTCTTTAAGGATGGTTTGCCACTTGTCATATTCATAATAAAGTGTGTCTGCCAACTCTTGTCTTGTTTCCTCTAAGGACTTTATCAGATCTCTTTTTTTGTTATTAAAAATTTCCTTTTCCAAGGATTTAATTTTTTGTAACAGCCTGTTTGTGTTTTCATTTCTTTTTTTCTTTTGTATAGCACTTAATTTCAAAAATACTCCTCTAATGAAGGCCTTGTGTGCATTCCATAGTACTGTTTTGGAAACATCTTTGGTATCATTTATTTCAAAGTATTCTGAGAGTTCTTTTTTGATGATGGGTAAAGAGTGTTCGGAGTTCAAAATGAATTTATTCAATTTCCATAGATGGGGGCGTGCAGGGGAGTTTGTTAGACTAAATTTGATGAGTAAGGGGGAGTGATCTGACCAAATTCTGGGTATAATTTCGACTCCTGTGATTAGTGGTAGGGTAAACCTGTCAACTAGGCAATAATCAATACGTGTAAAGGATTTTTGTACAGGGGAATAATAAGTATATTCTTTAGAGGTAGGATGAAAGCATCTCCATGAATCATAAAGTTCGTGGTTCAATAGTGCTGGTTGAAGAATGGAATGGGTTCTTCTGGTGTTGGATGTACAATCCATTTGTATGTCAGCTATGGCATTAAAGTCACCTGAAATAAACAGGTGTCCTTTTTGTAGTGTTGATATTTTCTTTAATTTTTTGTTAATAAATTTAAGTTGATGTGAGTTTGGGGAATATAAATTTGCAAAAGTGTACTCTTGGGAATTAATAGTACCCTTAACAATTACGAATCTGCCATCATCACTAGCGAAAGTTTCTTCTACCACCAAGCCCAGCGAGTCTTTCACTGCTATGCAGACCCCTGCTTTTTTCTTTTTTGTTTTTAGTGTTGAGTGGAATATTTGGGAAAATTGGTGTAATTTAAATCTGTTTGCGGAAATCTTGGTCAGATGCGATTCCTGAATGCACACAATGTCTGCACTTTGTTCCTTTATCAGTTTCTGTAAGAGGAAACGTTTTCTATATGAGTTGAGTCCTCTCACATTAACTGATAGAATGTTACAATTTAAAACCATGGTTACTATAGCAAATGCATTCATACAAAACATACCAATCAGTCGGTCCTTCACGAGACAGTCCTGGAGCATCCATTAACCCTCTGCATATCATGATGATGAGCACACCTATATAGTTTGAGGACAACAACCTGCAAAACATATGAACCTGAAAGAAAAACAGAAAAAACAGATAATACAGAGACCTAGGCCGCACACTGGTTGGCATCCGGTTTTCTACCTTCCAGCTAGCTGCCTGCCTGGAGAATGGGGACTTTACTGAGAAGCCTCCCGACAGAGACTCCAGACAAGGAGTCTGAAAAACTATTATTTAAACAACTAGAACAGTGATAACAAGATAACTAGTTAGGATCTGATTAGATCCAAAAAGGAAGCTTGATTGGTGGTATGAACTCAAGTGGTTCAAATCAAGCCTATTCCTTCAAGGGGAAAAAACAAGTTTGTTTATGCCCTGAGGAATAAAGCCTTTGGGGGGAAAAAACAAGTTTGTGGATGAATACCGTCTGCTCAAGAAGCTGAAGAAGCCCCTGCTGAATCTTCTTTCTCCGTTTGGTCAGGAGGAGGGGCAGTGTCCATCTGATTCAATGTGGGGTCTTTGAAGTTTTGCCTCGGGGAGGCCAACTGCTTTGATAGAGATACCTGGTAGATAGGCTTCTCTGTATGAAATGGTCTGTCCTTCCTGGGGTCTCTTGGGATAAAGATTGGGATATCCCATTTAGCCAACAGGCCGTAAGCTTCTTTCGGGTTCCTGGCAACATGAGTCACTCCATTGTCTGAAATCAGAAGTTTTGGAGGGAAACCCCAGGAGTAAGCAATTTTTCTATGACGCAGGGTAGTAGTAACTTCTGAGAACTGTCTCCTTGCTTGGAGTGTCGCTTGCGAGAGGTCCTGGTACAGGATGAGATCCTGAAATGGGTTGGGTAGTTTTTTGCCACCTCTAGTTGCTGCAAGTAATCTTTCCTTCGCATGAAAGAAATGTACCCTCGTTATAACATCCCGTGGAAGGTGCTTGGGTACGTGGGAGGGCTTTGGCAGACGATGGGCCCTGTCAATCACTAGTTCTTGGTCCGGGAGATCAGGAGCTGTGGTCTTCAAAATATCTTTTACATATTCCTTTAGATCATCAGAGTGAACAGATTCTGGTATGCCTCTTATTTTAATATTATTCCGGCGATTTCTGTCCTCGTTGTCGGATATTTTCTCCTTCATGAAAATGTGTTCTTTTAGTAACTCTTTATGTGCTCCAACGAGGTTATTATGGGCAATAGTCATCTCCTCTATTCTCCTTTCAAGCTTGGAAATTCTGGAGTCAGTTTCCCCTGCGATTTGCGAGACGTGACCTGCTAGGGATTGAAGGTCTGCTCTAACTTCTCCAATGTCATTTTGGATGACTGCTCTGAAGGAAAGCATAAAGTCCTTTAGAAACTGCTGTGAAGTGGGTTGGTCAGTTACTGGAAAGGATTCCAGAGGATCCAGAGCTTGTGGGTGTCTTTGTGTCCTATTGTCCCTTTGAAGCCGTTGGGGAAGAGCATGTATGTTTTCTAGAGTTGATGCGACCATCTGTCCGCTTGGTGAGGAATATTGCGTATTTTTTGTATGGGTGGACGCGTCCGCATGTACGCCTGGAGTGGTGGGATGCGTATTTTGCGGACCGTCGGACGCGTCCAAATGTACGCGTGCGTCAGGGGAATGTACGCGTAGCGGTGCCCGGGCGTCCTGGAAGTCCGCATCGGACTGACCTTGTACTGTGGGTCCCGGCTTGAGGGGGCTCCGCTCGCGGCTCTTCTTGGCCTGCCGCTGCCGCTGAAAGTTCTCCTCGTCTGAATCCTCCTCATAGAGCGCTTCATGGCCTCTTGGGTAGGGGGTCTGGAGGGGTGCAAACCTGTTTTTCAGCGGGATGGATGGTGGAGTGTTGTAGGCAGATCTGTCCAGGGCCTCCCTGCTGTGATAGCGGTGGCCATCTTGGTTCTCTTCAGCATAGTAGGGAGACAGCTTTCTCAGGGCTGGAGAGCTGTAAATCCTTCCTGATTTTGTTCTTCTGTACTCCCAGTCATCCTCAGAACGTCCTGCCATCTTTCTGTGTGGTTTTTGGGGCTTTTCAGAGTGCTTTTAGTAGCTGTTTCTGGTATTCAGGCAGAGAGCTCTGGTCTCACACAGCCATGCAGCTCAGCAGCCAGCCACGCCCCCTCTTTCTATGTTAAACCATTACACCATTGAAAAACTGGTTACGTTTGCAATCGAAAGAAAAATGACTATAGTTGAAGAGGTAATGGCCCCTAAACTATGTTCTGGGATGAAAGTTACAGCTTCAGTGAAATCCGTTTGCAAATCGGAGTGATAGATTAGAATCGAGAGCCAACGGTAAGTTTTCTATGTTAAACCATTACACCATTGAAAAACTGGTTACGTTTGCAATCGAAAGAAAAATGACTATAGTTGAAGAGGTAATGGCCCCTAAACTATGTTCTGGGATGAAAGTTACAGCTTCAGTGAAATCCGTTTGCAAATCGGAGTGATAGATTAGAATCGAGAGCCAACGGTAAGTTTTCTATGTTAAACCATTACACCATTGAAAAACTGGTTACGTTTGCAATCGAAAGAAAAATGACTATAGTTGAAGAGGTAATGGCCCCTGAACTATGTTCTGGGATGAACGTTACAGCTTCAGTGAAATCCGTTTGCAAATCGGAGTGATAGATTAGAATCGAGAGCCAACGGTAAGTTTTCTATGTTAAACCATTACACCATTGAAAAACTGGTTACGTTTGCAATCGAAAGAAAAATGACTATAGTTGAAGAGGTAATGGCCCCTAAACTATGTTCTGGGATGAAAGTTACAGCTTCAGTGAAATCCGTTTGCAAATCGGAATGATAGATTAGAATCGAGAGCCAACGGTAAGTTTTCTATGTTAAACCATTACACCATTGAAAAACTGGTTACGTTTGCAATCGAAAGAAAAATGACTATAGTTGAAGAGGTAATGGCCCCTAAACTATGTTCTGGGATGAAAGTTACAGCTTCAGTGAAATCCGTTTGCAAATCGGAGTGATAGATTAGAATCGAGAGCCAACGGTAAGTTTTCTATGTTAAACCATTACACCATTGAAAAACTGGTTACGTTTGCAATCGAAAGAAAAATGACTATAGTTGAAGAGGTAATGGCCCCTAAACTATGTTCTGGGATGAAAGTTACAGCTTCAGTGAAATCCGTTTGCAAATCGGAGTGATAGATTAGAATCGAGAGCCAACGGTAAGTTTTCTATGTTAAACCATTACACCATTGAAAAACTGGTTACGTTTGCAATCGAAAGAAAAATGACTATAGTTGAAGAGGTAATGGCCCCTAAACTATGTTCTGGGATGAAAGTTACAGCTTCAGTGAAATCCGTTTGCAAATCGGAGTGATAGATTAGAATCGAGAGCCAACGGTAAGTTTTCTATGTTAAACCATTACACCATTGAAAAACTGGTTACGTTTGCAATCGAAAGAAAAATGACTATAGTTGAAGAGGTAATGGCCCCTAAACTATGTTCTGGGATGAAAGTTACAGCTTCAGTGAAATCCGTTTGCAAATCGGAGTGATAGATTAGAATCGAGAGCCAACGGTAAGTTTTCTATGTTAAACCATTACACCATTGAAAAACTGGTTACGTTTGCAATCGAAAGAAAAATGACTATAGTTGAAGAGGTAATGGCCCCTAAACTATGTTCTGGGATGAAAGTTACAGCTTCAGTGAAATCCGTTTGCAAATCGGAGTGATAGATTAGAATCGAGAGCCAACGGTAAGTTTTCTATGTTAAACCATTACACCATTGAAAAACTGGTTACGTTTGCAATCGAAAGAAAAATGACTATAGTTGAAGAGGTAATGGCCCCTAAACTATGTTCTGGGATGAAAGTTACAGCTTCAGTGAAATCCGTTTGCAAATCGGAGTGATAGATTAGAATCGAGAGCCAACGGTAAGTTTTCTATGTTAAACCATTACACCATTGAAAAACTGGTTACGTTTGCAATCGAAAGAAAAATGACTATAGTTGAAGAGGTAATGGCCCCTAAACTATGTTCTGGGATGAAAGTTACAGCTTCAGTGAAATCCGTTTGCAAATCGGAGTGATAGATTAGAATCGAGAGCCAACGGTAAGTTTTCTATGTTAAACCATTACACCATTGAAAAACTGGTTACGTTTGCAATCGAAAGAAAAATGACTATAGTTGAAGAGGTAATGGCCCCTAAACTATGTTCTGGGATGAAAGTTACAGCTTCAGTGAAATCCGTTTGCAAATCGGAGTGATAGATTAGAATCGAGAGCCAACGGTAAGTTTTCTATGTTAAACCATTACACCATTGAAAAACTGGTTACGTTTGCAATCGAAAGAAAAATGACTATAGTTGAAGAGGTAATGGCCCCTAAACTATGTTCTGGGATGAAAGTTACAGCTTCAGTGAAATCCGTTTGCAAATCGGAGTGATAGATTAGAATCGAGAGCCAACGGTAAGTTTTCTATGTTAAACCATTACACCATTGAAAAACTGGTTACGTTTGCAATCGAAAGAAAAATGACTATAGTTGAAGAGGTAATGGCCCCTAAACTATGTTCTGGGATGAAAGTTACAGCTTCAGTGAAATCCGTTTGCAAATCGGAGTGATAGATTAGAATCGAGAGCCAACGGTAAGTTTTCTATGTTAAACCATTACACCATTGAAAAACTGGTTACGTTTGCAATCGAAAGAAAAATGACTATAGTTGAAGAGGTAATGGCCCCTAAACTATGTTCTGGGATGAAAGTTACAGCTTCAGTGAAATCCGTTTGCAAATCGGAGTGATAGATTAGAATCGAGAGCCAACGGTAAGTTTTCTATGTTAAACCATTACACCATTGAAAAACTGGTTACGTTTGCAATCGAAAGAAAAATGACTATAGTTGAAGAGGTAATGGCCCCTAAACTATGTTCTGGGATGAAAGTTACAGCTTCAGTGAAATCCGTTTGCAAATCGGAGTGATAGATTAGAATCGAGAGCCAACGGTAAGTTTTCTATGTTAAACCATTACACCATTGAAAAACTGGTTACGTTTGCAATCGAAAGAAAAATGACTATAGTTGAAGAGGTAATGGCCCCTAAACTATGTTCTGGGATGAAAGTTACAGCTTCAGTGAAATCCGTTTGCAAATCGGAGTGATAGATTAGAATCGAGAGCCAACGGTAAGTTTTCTATGTTAAACCATTACACCATTGAAAAACTGGTTACGTTTGCAATCGAAAGAAAAATGACTATAGTTGAAGAGGTAATGGCCCCTAAACTATGTTCTGGGATGAAAGTTACAGCTTCAGTGAAATCCGTTTGCAAATCGGAGTGATAGATTAGAATCGAGAGCCAACGGTAAGTTTTCTATGTTAAACCATTACACCATTGAAAAACTGGTTACGTTTGCAATCGAAAGAAAAATGACTATAGTTGAAGAGGTAATGGCCCCTAAACTATGTTCTGGGATGAAAGTTACAGCTTCAGTGAAATCCGTTTGCAAATCGGAGTGATAGATTAGAATCGAGAGCCAACGGTAAGTTTTCTATGTTAAACCATTACACCATTGAAAAACTGGTTACGTTTGCAATCGAAAGAAAAATGACTATAGTTGAAGAGGTAATGGCCCCTAAACTATGTTCTGGGATGAAAGTTACAGCTTCAGTGAAATCCGTTTGCAAATCGGAGTGATAGATTAGAATCGAGAGCCAACGGTAAGTTTTCTATGTTAAACCATTACACCATTGAAAAACTGGTTACGTTTGCAATCGAAAGAAAAATGACTATAGTTGAAGAGGTAATGGCCCCTAAACTATGTTCTGGGATGAAAGTTACAGCTTCAGTGAAATCCGTTTGCAAATCGGAGTGATAGATTAGAATCGAGAGCCAACGGTAAGTTTTCTATGTTAAACCATTACACCATTGAAAAACTGGTTACGTTTGCAATCGAAAGAAAAATGACTATAGTTGAAGAGGTAATGGCCCCTAAACTATGTTCTGGGATGAAAGTTACAGCTTCAGTGAAATCCGTTTGCAAATCGGAGTGATAGATTAGAATCGAGAGCCAACGGTAAGTTTTCTATGTTAAACCATTACACCATTGAAAAACTGGTTACGTTTGCAATCGAAAGAAAAATGACTATAGTTGAAGAGGTAATGGCCCCTAAACTATGTTCTGGGATGAAAGTTACAGCTTCAGTGAAATCCGTTTGCAAATCGGAGTGATAGATTAGAATCGAGAGCCAACGGTAGGTTTTGTATGTTAAACCATTACACCATTGAAAAACTGGTTACGTTTGCAATCGAAAGAAAAATGATTATAGTTGAAGAGGTAATGGCCCCTAAACTATGTTCTGGGATGAAAGTTACAGCTTCAGTGAAATCCGTTTGCAAATCGGAGTGATAGATTAGAATCGAGAGCCAACGGTAAGTTTTCTATGTTAAACCATTACACCATTGAAAAACTGGTTACGTTTGCAATCGAAAGAAAAATGACTATAGTTGAAGAGGTAATGGCCCCTAAACTATGTTCTGGGATGAAAGTTACAGCTTCAGTGAAATCCGTTTGCAAATCGGAGTGATAGATTAGAATCGAGAGCCAACGGTAAGTTTTCTATGTTAAACCATTACACCATTGAAAAACTGGTTACGTTTGCAATCGAAAGAAAAATGACTATAGTTGAAGAGGTAATGGCCCCTAAACTATGTTCTGGGATGAAAGTTACAGCTTCAGTGAAATCCGTTTGCAAATCGGAGTGATAGATTAGAATCGAGAGCCAACGGTAAGTTTTCTATGTTAAACCATTACACCATTGAAAAACTGGTTACGTTTGCAATCGAAAGAAAAATGACTATAGTTGAAGAGGTAATGGCCCCTAATTTATGTTCTGGGATGAAAGTTACAGCTTCAGTGAAATCCGTTTGCAAATCGGAGTGATAGATTAGAATCGAGAGCCAACGGTAAGTTTTCTATGTTAAACCATTACACCATTGAAAAACTGGTTACGTTTGCAATCGAAAGAAAAATGACTATAGTTGAAGAGGTAATGGCCCCTAAACTATGTTCTGGGATGAAAGTTACAGCTTCAGTGAAATCCGTTTGCAAATCGGAGTGATAGATTAGAATCGAGAGCCAACGGTAAGTTTTCTATGTTAAACCATTACACCATTGAAAAACTGGTTACGTTTGCAATCGAAAGAAAAATGACTATAGTTGAAGAGGTAATGGCCCCTAAACTATGTTCTGGGATGAAAGTTACAGCTTCAGTGAAATCCGTTTGCAAATCGGAGTGATAGATTAGAATCGAGAGCCAACGGTAAGTTTTCTATGTTAAACCATTACACCATTGAAAAACTGGTTACGTTTGCAATCGAAAGAAAAATGACTATAGTTTAAGAGGTAATGGCCCCTAAACTATGTTCTGGGATGAAAGTTACAGCTTCAGTGAAATCCGTTTGCAAATCGGAGTGATAGATTAGAATCGAGAGCCAACGGTAAGTTTTCTATGTTAAACCATTACACCATTGAAAAACTGGTTACGTTTGCAATCGAAAGAAAAATGACTATAGTTGAAGAGGTAATGGCCCCTAAACTATGTTCTGGGATGAAAGTTACAGCTTCAGTGAAATCCGTTTGCAAATCGGAGTGATAGATTAGAATCGAGAGCCAACGGTAAGTTTTCTATGTTAAACCATTACACCATTGAAAAACTGGTTACGTTTGCAATCGAAAGAAAAATGACTATAGTTGAAGAGGTAATGGCCCCTAAACTATGTTCTGGGATGAAAGTTACAGCTTCAGTGAAATCCGTTTGCAAATCGGAGTGATAGATTAGAATCGAGAGCCAACGGGAGGTTTTCTATGTTAAACCATTACACCATTGAAAAACTGGTTACGTTTGCAATCGAAAGAAAAATGACTATAGTTGAAGAGGTAATGGCCCCTAAACTATGTTCTGGGATGAAAGTTACAGCTTCAGTGAAATCCGTTTGCAAATCGGAGTGATAGATTAGAATCGAGAGCCAACGGTAAGTTTTCTATGTTAAACCAATTCCAATATTTTTTATTGAAAAATTTTTGAAAAAGACATTTTACAGAAATAAAATAATGTGGTTAGAGCAGTATACAAGTTATTGCAATAGTACAGCATGTTGATTAGGTAGGAAATGAAGTACATAATCAAAAAGCATTGACATATATTATAAAGAAATTACTTTCAAATATGCATAAAATCTTGAGGATTTTGTGTTTTATTATCAATTTTTATTATACATCAGTAGAAATAAAGTTGAAGAAAAATAATTAATCTATACTCAGTGTTCAATCAACCTGTAAGAGAAAAAAAAACAAAGCTTGAGATATTGTGCACTACTCTATAAGGGAGTCAAAGTCAAGAATGTTACTTGACGCACTTTGGCTGTATTTACCTTTGATGTTAAAGTAAAGGGTTGGGGATATGCCCCTATTGTTTTATATGTACCATCAATAATGATAAGGGGAATAAGTTGTTGATCCCAACAAGTCTTGTTGTGTAGTTTGAATTTGATATGTTAATCCTGTTGTTATTATCCCATATAGGAAGTGGTTAGTGAAAATCTCTCTACCTGGAGAATGGGGGAATTACACCACCCTACAGAGACTCCAGGGAGTGATTATGCCTTGTAGTGCATATCCTGGGTCTTCCAAATATGGGTTGCGGGTGTAGATGTTGTTTGGTTGGCTCTAAATTGATAAATATTAGGAGGAGGCTGCAGGCAGTTTAATGGTTGAGTTTAAAATTTATTATTGTTATTATTAATGGTATGAATCTGTATTGATTATTAATTGGTATTTGGCGTATAAATAGAGGTGTTTAGACCAAAGGTCAACTATGCTAGGTAACTCTAGCAATCAACAATCTACTCTACATTGAACATTGAACAGGGGGTGCAGGGTTGTCCTGAAAATAGTGTGTGGATAAGTAGGATCAGGTTACACATCCTCAGATATTCTGTTGAGGATTTACAGATAAAAATAACATATAACATATACATATTCAGTTTCCAGGATCTGTCTCGTGAGAACCAACAAGCAACCATCAGTCATGCCTTCAATCATTCACTCAGTCTGTGAGAGGAGAGGATATACTCAAAATTTCAAAAGTTTGGAGTTTTTATATACTGTGGGCCAAAGATTAGCCTTACTCAGAAAAGAGTTTATAGTACCATTCCTGATTGCCCAAGCTTTCTCCGCCAGGAGGTTGGACTCAACAATCCTTAGAATTTCACCCATGGTGGGGATAGTATCAGATTTCCAGTTAAGAGCGATTTGGTTCCTAGTAACTATGAAGACATGGTTATAGATCAATCTTTCTTGTGGTGGGAGATCCCTAGTACCCAGGTGTAAGAGGGCCATGCCAGAGGGGATGGCTTGCAGAGACATAGGTAACTTCTTTAAAAAACCTTCTATGTTGTTTCTAAGTGTGGTTAATTTGGGGCAGTCCCAAAGAAGGTGGCCGATGGAGCCCGTCAAGTTGCACCCCCTCCAACATAGGGGGGAGGATTTTGTGTCAAATTTGGCTATTTTTTCTGGGGTCATGTACCATTGCCATACTGTTTTAATTAATCCTTCATAATGGTTCACACAGTGTGAGGATTGTTTCACAGACTTTGCAGTGAGCTCCCATTCTTCCACATTAATTTCTACTCCCAAGTAATCCTGCCAGCTTTTAAATTGCCACTTTGGGAATTTTTCTTTCAAGTATAATAGGGTTCTATAGAGGAGCGATGTACCCTTAGTATGAATACCCTCTGGTTGAATAAGTTTCTTAATTTGGGGAAGTATAATGATTGGGGAGAAATGATGTTTTTTGATGAATCTGCTAATTCTAGAATATAGGGGTAAGTCTGTGGTGGGGATATTGTAACTTGTCGTTAGCTGTTCAAATGGTTTAATTTCGTCATTATCTAATAAGTCTGTAATGTTTTTTATTCCTGCATCAATCCAGGTTTGCATATCTATATCTCTGATAACCATGTTAAGAGCTGTTAAGGGGGTATCTACTTCTATTGCTAGGGGGTCATCTTTACAAAGTTTCAATATTTCCTTCCATAATCTAATAGTATTGGCTGTAATGGGGTTGTAATTAGTGTGTCTAACCTGCCAAACCAGTCTAGATTCTAGAAAAAGTCTGTATGAGTTGTATGGAAGCTGTTCTTCTTCTATGGAGAACCATTGTTTGGTAAGATCTTCCAACCAAATTGATCTAGACTGGTCTAGCAGGGTCGACTTGTAGTAAAATTCCAAATTGGGGACTCCTAGCCCTAGATTTGAGGTATGGGATGTTAATACTTTATTAGAAAATCTAGATTTTTTGTTTAGTAGTATGAATTTGTTAAGGAGTTTTTGTAGGGAGTTAAAAAAGGTTTGAGGGACTTTGATAGGTAGATTCCTGAACAGGTAGAGAAGTTGGGGAAGTATTATCATCTTAAAGGCCGCTGCTCTACCCATCCAGGAATACTATATTTTAGCTAAAGCTTCTAGTTTGTCTTTAAACTTTTTCAACCAGGGGTTGTAGTTTTCTTTGTAAAGTTGGGATATTTGTGGGGTCAGATATATACCCAGATATTTTATGGCAGTATCATTCCATGTGAAGCTACAGGATTTCTTGAGAGTTTCTCTGATTTTCTGAGGAATAAAACATGGGAGGATTACAGTTTTCTTTTGGTTGAGTTTATAATATGAGATATGGGAGAAGTTGTTAATTTCTTTGTTAGCAGCTGGCAATGATATTAAGGGTTTCTGAAGGAATAAAATTATGTCGTCGGCATATAGGCTAAGTTTGCTAGTTGATTGATTTAGTTTTATACCATGTATTTGGGAGTTGTCTCTAATACTTTGGGCTAAGGGTTCTAATGAAAGGTTAAAAATTAAAGGGGAGAGGGGGCATCCTTGACGGGTTCCATTTTTAATGTCAAAGGTTTGAGATAAAGAGCCAGAAGATAATACTTTCGCCGAAGGTTGGGTATACAGAGCAAGGATTGCTTTGTGTAGAAAGCTAGGGATTCCAAACTTAGTTAGCACTCTTGATAAGTACAACCAGTTGACTCTGTCGAACGCCTTCTCCGCATCAAGTGATACCAGGAGGGTAGGCGTCCGACAGAGTCCCACTTTATGGATCAGGGCAAGGGCTTTTCGAGTACCATCACATGTCGATCTATGTCTGGTGAATCCTACTTGATCAGGGTGTAACATCTGTGTCATCAAAGGGGCAATTCTGTTCGCTATTACTTTAGAATAAATTTTGATGTCAGTGTTCAAAAGGGATATGGGTCGGTAACTGCTTGGGTCAGATGGATCTTTATCCTCTTTAGGGATGGTGGTGATTAAGGCCGATAATGACTCCTTGGGGAAGATACCTGATAGTGCTACTTCATTATACATGTCTGTAAGGGGTTTAACTAATGTGGAGATAAATTTCTTAAAATAACTATTAATAAAGCCATCTGGCCCTGGGGCCTTGTCATTTTTAAGGGAATTTATAGCCCGGGTGACTTCTTGCTGGTTAAAGGGTATTTGTAAAGTTTCCTGTTCGAATTCAGATAGAGTAGGGAGGTTAATCTTGTCTAGGTATTTGTCGATTTCCTGTGTGTTTGGGGTGTGGATGTTTGGGTCTGACTCTAGGTTGTAAAGGGACTCATAATATGAGGCCAGGGCATCAATTATTTCTTGGGGGTGGTGAACTACTTTTTTTGATTTAGGGTGTGTGATCTTTACTATTCTGTGGAGCACTCTTTTCCCTTTAATCTTTCTGGCCATTATTTTCCCAGCTCTATTATTTTCATAGTACCAGTTTTCTTTAAGGATGGTTTGCCACTTGTCATATTCATAATAAAGTGTGTCTGCCAACTCTTGTCTTGTTTCCTCTAAGGACTTTATCAGATCTCTTTTTTTGTTATTAAAAATTTCCTTTTCCAAGGATTTAATTTTTTGTAACAGCCTGTTTGTGTTTTCATTTCTTTTTTTCTTTTGTATAGCACTTAATTTCAAAAATACTCCTCTAATGAAGGCCTTGTGTGCATTCCATAGTACTGTTTTGGAAACATCTTTGGTATCATTTATTTCAAAGTATTCTGAGAGTTCTTTTTTGATGATGGGTAAAGAGTGTTCGGAGTTCAAAATGAATTTATTCAATTTCCATAGATGGGGGCGTGCAGGGGAGTTTGTTAGACTAAATTTGATGAGTAAGGGGGAGTGATCTGACCAAATTCTGGGTATAATTTCGACTCCTGTGATTAGTGGTAGGGTAAACCTGTCAACTAGGCAATAATCAATACGTGTAAAGGATTTTTGTACAGGGGAATAATAAGTATATTCTTTAGAGGTAGGATGAAAGCATCTCCATGAATCATAAAGTTCGTGGTTCAATAGTGCTGGTTGAAGAATGGAATGGGTTCTTCTGGTGTTGGATGTACAATCCATTTGTATGTCAGCTATGGCATTAAAGTCACCTGAAATAAACAGGTGTCCTTTTTGTAGTGTTGATATTTTCTTTAATTTTTTGTTAATAAATTTAAGTTGATGTGAGTTTGGGGAATATAAATTTGCAAAAGTGTACTCTTGGGAATTAATAGTACCCTTAACAATTACGAATCTGCCATCATCACTAGCGAAAGTTTCTTCTACCACCAAGCCCAGCGAGTCTTTCACTGCTATGCAGACCCCTGCTTTTTTCTTTTTTGTTTTTAGTGTTGAGTGGAATATTTGGGAAAATTGGTGTAATTTAAATCTGTTTGCGGAAATCTTGGTCAGATGCGATTCCTGAATGCACACAATGTCTGCACTTTGTTCCTTTATCAGTTTCTGTAAGAGGAAACGTTTTCTATATGAGTTGAGTCCTCTCACATTAACTGATAGAATGTTACAATTTAAAACCATGGTTACTATAGCAAATGCATTCATACAAAACATACCAATCAGTCGGTCCTTCACGAGACAGTCCTGGAGCATCCATTAACCCTCTGCATATCATGATGATGAGCACACCTATATAGTTTGAGGACAACAACCTGCAAAACATATGAACCTGAAAGAAAAACAGAAAAAACAGATAATACAGAGACCTAGGCCGCACACTGGTTGGCATCCGGTTCTACCTTCCAGCTAGCTGCCTGCCTGGAGAATGGGGACTTTACTGAGAAGCCTCCCGACAGAGACTCCAGACAAGGAGTCTGAAAAACTATTATTTAAACAACTAGAACAGTGATAACAAGATAACTAGTTAGGATCTGATTAGATCCAAAAAGGAAGCTTGATTGGTGGTATGAACTCAAGTGGTTCAAATCAAGCCTATTCCTTCAAGGGGAAAAAACAAGTTTGTTTATGCCCTGAGGAATAAAGCCTTTGGGGGGAAAAAACAAGTTTGTGGATGAATACCGTCTGCTCAAGAAGCTGAAGAAGCCCCTGCTGAATCTTCTTTCTCCGTTTGGTCAGGAGGAGGGGCAGTGTCCATCTGATTCAATGTGGGGTCTTTGAAGTTTTGCCTCGGGGAGGCCAACTGCTTTGATAGAGATACCTGGTAGATAGGCTTCTCTGTATGAAATGGTCTGTCCTTCCTGGGGTCTCTTGGGATAAAGATTGGGATATCCCATTTAGCCAACAGGCCGTAAGCTTCTTTCGGGTTCCTGGCAACATGAGTCACTCCATTGTCTGAAATCAAAAGTTTTGGAGGGAAACCCCAGGAGTAAGCAATTTTTCTATGACGCAGGGTAGTAGTAACTTCTGAGAACTGTCTCCTTGCTTGGAGTGTCGCTTGCGAGAGGTCCTGGTACAGGATGAGATCCTGAAATGGGTTGGGTAGTTTTTTGCCACCTCTAGTTGCTGCAAGTAATCTTTCCTTCGCATGAAAGAAATGTACCCTCGTTATAACATCCTGGAAGGTGCTTGGGTACGTGGGAGGGGCTTTGGCAGACGATGGGCCCTGTCAATCACTAGTTCTTGGTCCGGGAGATCAGGAGCTGTGGTCTTCAAAATATCTTTTACATATTCCTTTAGATCATCAGAGTGAACAGATTCTGGTACGCCTCTTATTTTAATATTATTCCGGCGATTTCTGTCCTCGTTGTCGGATATTTTTCTCCTTCATGAAAATGTGTTCTTTTAGTAACTCTTTATGTGCTCCAACGAGGTTATTATGGGCAATAGTCATCTCCTCTATTCTCCTTTCAAGCTTGGAAATTCTGGAGTCAGTTTCCCCTGCGATTTGCGAGACGTGACCTGCTAGGGATTGAAGGTCTGCTCTAACTTCTCCAATGTCATTTTGGATGACTGCTCTGAAGGAAAGCATAAAGTCCTTTAGAAACTGCTGTGAAGTGGGTTGGTCAGTTACTGGAAAGGATTCCAGAGGATCCAGAGCTTGTGGGTGTCTTTGTGTCCTATTGTCCCTTTGAAGCCGTTGGGGAAGAGCATGTATGTTTTCTAGAGTTGATGCGACCATCTGTCCGCTTGGTGAGGAATATTGCGTATTTTTTGTATGGGTGGACGCGTCCGCATGTACGCCTGGAGTGGTGGGATGCGTATTTTGCGGACCGTCGGACGCGTCCAAATGTACGCGTGCGTCAGGGGAATGTACGCGTAGCGGTGCCCGGGCGTCCTGGAAGTCCGCATCGGACTGACCTTGTACTGTGGGTCCCGGCTTCAGGGGGCTCCGCTCGCGGCTCTTCTTGGCCTGCCGCTGCCGCTGAAAGTTCTCCTCGTCTGAATCCTCCTCATAGAGCGCTTCATGGCCTCTTGGGTAGGGGGTCTGGAGGGGTGCAAACCTGTTTTTCAGCGGGATGGATGGTGGAGTGTTGTAGGCAGATCTGTCCAGGGCCTCCCTGCTGTGATAGCGGCGGCCATCTTGGTTCTCTTCAGCATAGTAGGGAGACAGCTTTCTCAGGGCTGGAGAGCTGTAAATCCTTCCTTATTTTGTTCTTCTGTACTCCCAGTCATCCTCAGAACGTCCTGCCATCTTTCTGTGTGGTTTTTGGGGCTTTTCAGAGTGCTTTTAGTAGCTGTTTCTGGTATTCAGGCAGAGAGCTCTGGTCTCACACAGCCATGCAGCTCAGCAGCCAGCCACGCCCCCTCTTTCTATGTTAAACCATTACACCATTGAAAAACTGGTTACGTTTGCAATCGAAAGAAAAATGACTATAGTTGAAGAGGTAATGGCCCCTAAACTATGTTCTGGGATGAAAGTTACAGCTTCAGTGAAATCCGTTTGCAAATCGGAGTGATAGATTAGAATCGAGAGCCAACGGTAAGTTTTCTATGTTAAACCATTACACCATTGAAAAACTGGTTACGTTTGCAATCGAAAGAAAAATGACTATAGTTGAAGAGGTAATGGCCCCTAAACTATGTTCTGGGATGAAAGTTACAGCTTCAGTGAAATCCGTTTGCAAATCGGAGTGATAGATTAGAATCGAGAGCCAACGGTAAGTTTTCTATGTTAAACCATTACACCATTGAAAAACTGGTTACGTTTGCAATCGAAAGAAAAATGACTATAGTTGAAGAGGTAATGGCCCCTGAACTATGTTCTGGGATGAAAGTTACAGCTTCAGTGAAATCCGTTTGCAAATCGGAGTGATAGATTAGAATCGAGAGCCAACGGTAAGTTTTCTATGTTAAACCATTACACCATTGAAAAACTGGTTACGTTTGCAATCGAAAGAAAAATGACTATAGTTGAAGAGGTAATGGCCCCTAAACTATGTTCTGGGATGAAAGTTACAGCTTCAGTGAAATCCGTTTGCAAATCGGAATGATAGATTAGAATCGAGAGCCAACGGTAAGTTTTCTATGTTAAACCATTACACCATTGAAAAACTGGTTACGTTTGCAATCGAAAGAAAAATGACTATAGTTGAAGAGGTAATGGCCCCTAAACTATGTTCTGGGATGAAAGTTACAGCTTCAGTGAAATCCGTTTGCAAATCGGAGTGATAGATTAGAATCGAGAGCCAACGGTAAGTTTTCTATGTTAAACCATTACACCATTGAAAAACTGGTTACGTTTGCAATCGAAAGAAAAATGACTATAGTTGAAGAGGTAATGGCCCCTAAACTATGTTCTGGGATGAAAGTTACAGCTTCAGTGAAATCCGTTTGCAAATCGGAGTGATAGATTAGAATCGAGAGCCAACGGTAAGTTTTCTATGTTAAACCATTACACCATTGAAAAACTGGTTACGTTTGCAATCGAAAGAAAAATGACTATAGTTGAAGAGGTAATGGCCCCTAAACTATGTTCTGGGATGAAAGTTACAGCTTCAGTGAAATCCGTTTGCAAATCGGAGTGATAGATTAGAATCGAGAGCCAACGGTAAGTTTTGTATGTTAAACCATTACACCATTGAAAAACTGGTTACGTTTGCAATCGAAAGAAAAATGACTATAGTTGAAGAGGTAATGGCCCCTAAACTATGTTCTGGGATGAAAGTTACAGCTTCAGTGAAATCCGTTTGCAAATCGGAGTGATAGATTAGAATCGAGAGCCAACGGTAAGTTTTCTATGTTAAACCATTACACCATTGAAAAACTGGTTACGTTTGCAATCGAAAGAAAAATGACTATAGTTGAAGAGGTAATGGCCCCTAAACTATGTTCTGGGATGAAAGTTACAGCTTCAGTGAAATCCGTTTGCAAATCGGAGTGATAGATTAGAATCGAGAGCCAACGGTAAGTTTTGTATGTTAAACCATTACACCATTGAAAAACTGGTTACGTTTGCAATCGAAAGAAAAATGACTATAGTTGAAGAGGTAATGGCCCCTAAACTATGTTCTGGGATGAAAGTTACAGCTTCAGTGAAATCCGTTTGCAAATCGGAGTGATAGATTAGAATCGAGAGCCAACGGTAAGTTTTGTATGTTAAACCATTACACCATTGAAAAACTGGTTACGTTTGCAATCGAAAGAAAAATGACTATAGTTGAAGAGGTAATGGCCCCTAAACTATGTTCTGGGATGAAAGTTACAGCTTCAGTGAAATCCGTTTGCAAATCGGAGTGATAGATTAGAATCGAGAGCCAACGGTAAGTTTTCTATGTTAAACCATTACACCATTGAAAAACTGGTTACGTTTGCAATCGAAAGAAAAATGACTATAGTTGAAGAGGTAATGGCCCCTAAACTATGTTCTGGGATGAAAGTTACAGCTTCAGTGAAATCCGTTTGCAAATCGGAGTGATAGATTAGAATCGAGAGCCAACGGTAAGTTTTCTATGTTAAACCATTACACCATTGAAAAACTGGTTACGTTTGCAATCGAAAGAAAAATGACTATAGTTGAAGAGGTAATGGCCCCTAAACTATGTTCTGGGATGAAAGTTACAGCTTCAGTGAAATCCGTTTGCAAATCGGAGTGATAGATTAGAATCGAGAGCCAACGGTAAGTTTTCTATGTTAAACCATTACACCATTGAAAAACTGGTTACGTTTGCAATCGAAAGAAAAATGACTATAGTTGAAGAGGTAATGGCCCCTAAACTATGTTCTGGGATGAAAGTTACAGCTTCAGTGAAATCCGTTTGCAAATCGGAGTGATAGATTAGAATCGAGAGCCAACGGTAAGTTTTCTATGTTAAACCATTACACCATTGAAAAACTGGTTACGTTTGCAATCGAAAGAAAAATGACTATAGTTGAAGAGGTAATGGCCCCTAAACTATGTTCTGGGATGAAAGTTACAGCTTCAGTGAAATCCGTTTGCAAATCGGAGTGATAGATTAGAATCGAGAGCCAACGGTAAGTTTTCTATGTTAAACCATTACACCATTGAAAAACTGGTTACGTTTGCAATCGAAAGAAAAATGACTATAGTTGAAGAGGTAATGGCCCCTAAACTATGTTCTGGGATGAAAGTTACAGCTTCAGTGAAATCCGTTTGCAAATCGGAGTGATAGATTAGAATCGAGAGCCAACGGTAAGTTTTCTATGTTAAACCATTACACCATTGAAAAACTGGTTACGTTTGCAATCGAAAGAAAAATGACTATAGTTGAAGAGGTAATGGCCCCTAAACTATGTTCTGGGATGAAAGTTACAGCTTCAGTGAAATCCGTTTGCAAATCGGAGTGATAGATTAGAATCGAGAGCCAACGGTAAGTTTTCTATGTTAAACCATTACACCATTGAAAAACTGGTTACGTTTGCAATCGAAAGAAAAATGACTATAGTTGAAGAGGTAATGGCCCCTAAACTATGTTCTGGGATGAAAGTTACAGCTTCAGTGAAATCCGTTTGCAAATCGGAGTGATAGATTAGAATCGAGAGCCAACGGTAAGTTTTCTATGTTAAACCATTACACCATTGAAAAACTGGTTACGTTTGCAATCGAAAGAAAAATGACTATAGTTGAAGAGGTAATGGCCCCTAAACTATGTTCTGGGATGAAAGTTACAGCTTCAGTGAAATCCGTTTGCAAATCGGAGTGATAGATTAGAATCGAGAGCCAACGGTAAGTTTTCTATGTTAAACCATTACACCATTGAAAAACTGGTTACGTTTGCAATCGAAAGAAAAATGACTATAGTTGAAGAGGTAATGGCCCCTAAACTATGTTCTGGGATGAAAGTTACAGCTTCAGTGAAATCCGTTTGCAAATCGGAGTGATAGATTAGAATCGAGAGCCAACGGTAAGTTTTCTATGTTAAACCATTACACCATTGAAAAACTGGTTACGTTTGCAATCGAAAGAAAAATGACTATAGTTGAAGAGGTAATGGCCCCTAAACTATGTTCTGGGATGAAAGTTACAGCTTCAGTGAAATCCGTTTGCAAATCGGAGTGATAGATTAGAATCGAGAGCCAACGGTAAGTTTTCTATGTTAAACCATTACACCATTGAAAAACTGGTTACGTTTGCAATCGAAAGAAAAATGACTATAGTTGAAGAGGTAATGGCCCCTAAACTATGTTCTGGGATGAAAGTTACAGCTTCAGTGAAATCCGTTTGCAAATCGGAGTGATAGATTAGAATCGAGAGCCAACGGTAAGTTTTCTATGTTAAACCATTACACCATTGAAAAACTGGTTACGTTTGCAATCGAAAGAAAAATGACTATAGTTGAAGAGGTAATGGCCCCTAAACTATGTTCTGGGATGAAAGTTACAGCTTCAGTGAAATCCGTTTGCAAATCGGAGTGATAGATTAGAATCGAGAGCCAACGGTAAGTTTTCTATGTTAAACCATTACACCATTGAAAAACTGGTTACGTTTGCAATCGAAAGAAAAATGACTATAGTTGAAGAGGTAATGGCCCCTAAACTATGTTCTGGGATGAAAGTTACAGCTTCAGTGAAATCCGTTTGCAAATCGGAGTGATAGATTAGAATCGAGAGCCAACGGTAAGTTTTCTATGTTAAACCATTACACCATTGAAAAACTGGTTACGTTTGCAATCGAAAGAAAAATGACTATAGTTGAAGAGGTAATGGCCCCTAAACTATGTTCTGGGATGAAAGTTACAGCTTCAGTGAAATCCGTTTGCAAATCGGAGTGATAGATTAGAATCGAGAGCCAACGGTAAGTTTTCTATGTTAAACCATTACACCATTGAAAAACTGGTTACGTTTGCAATCGAAAGAAAAATGACTATAGTTGAAGAGGTAATGGCCCCTAAACTATGTTCTGGGATGAAAGTTACAGCTTCAGTGAAATCCGTTTGCAAATCGGAGTGATAGATTAGAATCGAGAGCCAACGGTAAGTTTTCTATGTTAAACCATTACACCATTGAAAAACTGGTTACGTTTGCAATCGAAAGAAAAATGACTATAGTTGAAGAGGTAATGGCCCCTAAACTATGTTCTGGGATGAAAGTTACAGCTTCAGTGAAATCCGTTTGCAAATCGGAGTGATAGATTAGAATCGAGAGCCAACGGTAAGTTTTCTATGTTAAACCATTACACCATTGAAAAACTGGTTACGTTTGCAATCGAAAGAAAAATGACTATAGTTGAAGAGGTAATGGCCCCTAAACTATGTTCTGGGATGAAAGTTACAGCTTCAGTGAAATCCGTTTGCAAATCGGAGTGATAGATTAGAATCGAGAGCCAACGGTAAGTTTTCTATGTTAAACCATTACACCATTGAAAAACTGGTTACGTTTGCAATCGAAAGAAAAATGACTATAGTTGAAGAGGTAATGGCCCCTAAACTATGTTCTGGGATGAAAGTTACAGCTTCAGTGAAATCCGTTTGCAAATCGGAGTGATAGATTAGAATCGAGAGCCAACGGTAAGTTTTCTATGTTAAACCATTACACCATTGAAAAACTGGTTACGTTTGCAATCGAAAGAAAAATGACTATAGTTGAAGAGGTAATGGCCCCTAAACTATGTTCTGGGATGAAAGTTACAGCTTCAGTGAAATCCGTTTGCAAATCGGAGTGATAGATTAGAATCGAGAGCCAACGGTAAGTTTTCTATGTTAAACCATTACACCATTGAAAAACTGGTTACGTTTGCAATCGAAAGAAAAATGACTATAGTTGAAGAGGTAATGGCCCCTAAACTATGTTCTGGGATGAAAGTTACAGCTTCAGTGAAATCCGTTTGCAAATCGGAGTGATAGATTAGAATCGAGAGCCAACGGTAAGTTTTCTATGTTAAACCATTACACCATTGAAAAACTGGTTACGTTTGCAATCGAAAGAAAAATGACTATAGTTGAAGAGGTAATGGCCCCTAAACTATGTTCTGGGATGAAAGTTACAGCTTCAGTGAAATCCGTTTGCAAATCGGAGTGATAGATTAGAATCGAGAGCCAACGGTAAGTTTTCTATGTTAAACCATTACACCATTGAAAAACTGGTTACGTTTGCAATCGAAAGAAAAATGACTATAGTTGAAGAGGTAATGGCCCCTAAACTATGTTCTGGGATGAAAGTTACAGCTTCAGTGAAATCCGTTTGCAAATCGGAGTGATAGATTAGAATCGAGAGCCAACGGTAAGTTTTCTATGTTAAACCATTACACCATTGAAAAACTGGTTACGTTTGCAATCGAAAGAAAAATGACTATAGTTGAAGAGGTAATGGCCCCTAAACTATGTTCTGGGATGAAAGTTACAGCTTCAGTGAAATCCGTTTGCAAATCGGAGTGATAGATTAGAATCGAGAGCCAACGGTAAGTTTTCTATGTTAAACCATTACACCATTGAAAAACTGGTTACGTTTGCAATCGAAAGAAAAATGACTATAGTTGAAGAGGTAATGGCCCCTAAACTATGTTCTGGGATGAAAGTTACAGCTTCAGTGAAATCCGTTTGCAAATCGGAGTGATAGATTAGAATCGAGAGCCAACGGTAAGTTTTCTATGTTAAACCATTACACCATTGAAAAACTGGTTACGTTTGCAATCGAAAGAAAAATGACTATAGTTGAAGAGGTAATGGCCCCTAAACTATGTTCTGGGATGAAAGTTACAGCTTCAGTGAAATCCGTTTGCAAATCGGAGTGATAGATTAGAATCGAGAGCCAACGGTAAGTTTTCTATGTTAAACCATTACACCATTGAAAAACTGGTTACGTTTGCAATCGAAAGAAAAATGACTATAGTTGAAGAGGTAATGGCCCCTAAACTATGTTCTGGGATGAAAGTTACAGCTTCAGTGAAATCCGTTTGCAAATCGGAGTGATAGATTAGAATCGAGAGCCAACGGTAAGTTTTCTATGTTAAACCATTACACCATTGAAAAACTGGTTACGTTTGCAATCGAAAGAAAAATGACTATAGTTGAAGAGGTAATGGCCCCTAAACTATGTTCTGGGATGAAAGTTACAGCTTCAGTGAAATCCGTTTGCAAATCGGAGTGATAGATTAGAATCGAGAGCCAACGGTAGGTTTTGTATGTTAAACCATTACACCATTGAAAAACTGGTTACGTTTGCAATCGAAAGAAAAATGATTATAGTTGAAGAGGTAATGGCCCCTAAACTATGTTCTGGGATGAAAGTTACAGCTTCAGTGAAATCCGTTTGCAAATCGGAGTGATAGATTAGAATCGAGAGCCAACGGTAAGTTTTCTATGTTAAACCATTACACCATTGAAAAACTGGTTACGTTTGCAATCGAAAGAAAAATGACTATAGTTGAAGAGGTAATGGCCCCTAAACTATGTTCTGGGATGAAAGTTACAGCTTCAGTGAAATCCGTTTGCAAATCGGAGTGATAGATTAGAATCGAGAGCCAACGGTAAGTTTTCTATGTTAAACCATTACAACATTGAAAAACTGGTTACGTTTGCAATCGAAAGAAAAATGACTATAGTTGAAGAGGTAATGGCCCCTAAACTATGTTCTGGGATGAAAGTTACAGCTTCAGTGAAATCCGTTTGCAAATCGGAGTGATAGATTAGAATCGAGAGCCAACGGTAAGTTTTCTATGTTAAACCATTACACCATTGAAAAACTGGTTACGTTTGCAATCGAAAGAAAAATGACTATAGTTGAAGAGGTAATGGCCCCTAAACTATGTTCTGGGATGAAAGTTACAGCTTCAGTGAAATCCGTTTGCAAATCGGAGTGATAGATTAGAATCGAGAGCCAACGGTAAGTTTTCTATGTTAAACCATTACACCATTGAAAAACTGGTTACGTTTGCAATCGAAAGAAAAATGACTATAGTTGAAGAGGTAATGGCCCCTAAACTATGTTCTGGGATGAAAGTTACAGCTTCAGTGAAATCCGTTTGCAAATCGGAGTGATAGATTAGAATCGAGAGCCAACGGTAAGTTTTGTATGTTAAACCATTACACCATTGAAAAACTGGTTACGTTTGCAATCGAAAGAAAAATGACTATAGTTGAAGAGGTAATGGCCCCTAAACTATGTTCTGGGATGAAAGTTACAGCTTCAGTGAAATCCGTTTGCAAATCGGAGTGATAGATTAGAATCGAGAGCCAACGGTAAGTTTTCTATGTTAAACCATTACACCATTGAAAAACTGGTTACGTTTGCAATCGAAAGAAAAATGACTATAGTTGAAGAGGTAATGGCCCCTAAACTATGTTCTGGGATGAAAGTTACAGCTTCAGTGAAATCCGTTTGCAAATCGGAGTGATAGATTAGAATCGAGAGCCAACGGTAAGTTTTGTATGTTAAACCATTACACCATTGAAAAACTGGTTACGTTTGCAATCGAAAGAAAAATGACTATAGTTGAAGAGGTAATGGCCCCTAAACTATGTTCTGGGATGAAAGTTACAGCTTCAGTGAAATCCGTTTGCAAATCGGAGTGATAGATTAGAATCGAGAGCCAACGGTAAGTTTTCTATGTTAAACCATTACACCATTGAAAAACTGGTTACGTTTGCAATCGAAAGAAAAATGACTATAGTTGAAGAGGTAATGGCCCCTAAACTATGTTCTGGGATGAAAGTTACAGCTTCAGTGAAATCCGTTTGCAAATCGGAGTGATAGATTAGAATCGAGAGCCAACGGTAAGTTTTCTATGTTAAACCATTACACCATTGAAAAACTGGTTACGTTTGCAATCGAAAGAAAAATGACTATAGTTGAAGAGGTAATGGCCCCTAAACTATGTTCTGGGATGAAAGTTACAGCTTCAGTGAAATCCGTTTGCAAATCGGAGTGATAGATTAGAATCGAGAGCCAACGGTAAGTTTTCTATGTTAAACCATTACACCATTGAAAAACTGGTTACGTTTGCAATCGAAAGAAAAATGACTATAGTTGAAGAGGTAATGGCCCCTAAACTATGTTCTGGGATGAAAGTTACAGCTTCAGTGAAATCCGTTTGCAAATCGGAGTGATAGATTAGAATCGAGAGCCAACGGTAAGTTTTCTATGTTAAACCATTACACCATTGAAAAACTGGTTACGTTTGCAATCGAAAGAAAAATGACTATAGTTGAAGAGGTAATGGCCCCTAAACTATGTTCTGGGATGAAAGTTACAGCTTCAGTGAAATCCGTTTGCAAATCGGAGTGATAGATTAGAATCGAGAGCCAACGGTAAGTTTTCTATGTTAAACCATTACACCATTGAAAAACTGGTTACGTTTGCAATCGAAAGAAAAATGACTATAGTTGAAGAGGTAATGGCCCCTAAACTATGTTCTGGGATGAAAGTTACAGCTTCAGTGAAATCCGTTTGCAAATCGGAGTGATAGATTAGAATCGAGAGCCAACGGGAGGTTTTCTATGTTAAACCATTACACCATTGAAAAACTGGTTACGTTTGCAATCGAAAGAAAAATGACTATAGTTGAAGAGGTAATGGCCCCTAAACTATGTTCTGGGATGAAAGTTACAGCTTCAGTGAAATCCGTTTGCAAATCGGAGTGATAGATTAGAATCGAGAGCCAACGGTAAGTTTTCTATGTTAAACCAATTCCAATATTTTTTATTGAAAAATTTTTGAAAAAGACATTTTACAGAAATAAAATAATGTGGTTAGAGCAGTATACAAGTTATTGCAATAGTACAGCATGTTGATTAGGTAGGAAATGAAGTACATAATCAAAAAGCATTGACATATATTATAAAGAAATTACTTTCAAATATGCATAAAATCTTGAGGATTTTGTGTTTTATTATCAATTTTTATTATACATCAGTAGAAATAAAGTTGAAGAAAAATAATTAATCTATACTCAGTGTTCAATCAACCTGTAAGAGAAAAAAAAACAAAGCTTGAGATATTGTGCACTACTCTATAAGGGAGTCAAAGTCAAGAATGTTACTTGACGCACTTTGGCTGTATTTACCTTTGATGTTAAAGTAAAGGGTTGGGGATATGCCCCTATTGTTTTATATGTACCATCAATAATGATAAGGGGAATAAGTTGTTGATCCCAACAAGTCTTGTTGTGTAGTTTGAATTTGATATGTTAATCCTGTTGTTATTATCCCATATAGGAAGTGGTTAGTGAAAATCTCTCTACCTGGAGAATGGGGGAATTACACCACCCTACAGAGACTCCAGGGAGTGATTATGCCTTGTAGTGCATATCCTGGGTCTTCCAAATATGGGTTGCGGGTGTAGATGTTGTTTGGTTGGCTCTAAATTGATAAATATTAGGAGGAGGCTGCAGGCAGTTTAATGGTTGAGTTTAAAATTTATTATTGTTATTATTAATGGTATGAATCTGTATTGATTATTAATTGGTATTTGGCGTATAAATAGAGGTGTTTAGACCAAAGGTCAACTATGCTAGGTAACTCTAGCAATCAACAATCTACTCTACATTGAACATTGAACAGGGGGTGCAGGGTTGTCCTGAAAATAGTGTGTGGATAAGTAGGATCAGGTTACACATCCTCAGATATTCTGTTGAGGATTTACAGATAAAAATAACATATAACATATACATATTCAGTTTCCAGGATCTGTCTCGTGAGAACCAACAAGCAACCATCAGTCATGCCTTCAATCATTCACTCAGTCTGTGAGAGGAGAGGATATACTCAAAATTTCAAAAGTTTGGAGTTTTTATATACTGTGGGCCAAAGATTAGCCTTACTCAGAAAAGAGTTTATAGTACCATTCCTGATTGCCCAAGCTTTCTCCGCCAGGAGGTTGGACTCAACAATCCTTAGAATTTCACCCATGGTGGGGATAGTATCAGATTTCCAGTTAAGAGCGATTTGGTTCCTAGTAACTATGAAGACATGGTTATAGATCAATCTTTCTTGTGGTGGGAGATCCCTAGTACCCAGGTGTAAGAGGGCCATGCCAGAGGGGATGGCTTGCAGAGACATAGGTAACTTCTTTAAAAAACCTTCTATGTTGTTTCTAAGTGTGGTTAATTTGGGGCAGTCCCAAAGAAGGTGGCCGATGGAGCCCGTCAAGTTGCACCCCCTCCAACATAGGGGGGAGGATTTTGTGTCAAATTTGGCTATTTTTTCTGGGGTCATGTACCATTGCCATACTGTTTTAATTAATCCTTCATAATGGTTCACACAGTGTGAGGATTGTTTCACAGACTTTGCAGTGAGCTCCCATTCTTCCACATTAATTTCTACTCCCAAGTAATCCTGCCAGCTTTTAAATTGCCACTTTGGGAATTTTTCTTTCAAGTATAATAGGGTTCTATAGAGGAGCGATGTACCCTTAGTATGAATACCCTCTGGTTGAATAAGTTTCTTAATTTGGGGAAGTATAATGATTGGGGAGAAATGATGTTTTTTGATGAATCTGCTAATTCTAGAATATAGGGGTAAGTCTGTGGTGGGGATATTGTAACTTGTCGTTAGCTGTTCAAATGGTTTAATTTCGTCATTATCTAATAAGTCTGTAATGTTTTTTATTCCTGCATCAATCCAGGTTTGCATATCTATATCTCTGATAACCATGTTAAGAGCTGTTAAGGGGGTATCTACTTCTATTGCTAGGGGGTCATCTTTACAAAGTTTCAATATTTCCTTCCATAATCTAATAGTATTGGCTGTAATGGGGTTGTAATTAGTGTGTCTAACCTGCCAAACCAGTCTAGATTCTAGAAAAAGTCTGTATGAGTTGTATGGAAGCTGTTCTTCTTCTATGGAGAACCATTGTTTGGTAAGATCTTCCAACCAAATTGATCTAGACTGGTCTAGCAGGGTCGACTTGTAGTAAAATTCCAAATTGGGGACTCCTAGCCCTAGATTTGAGGTATGGGATGTTAATACTTTATTAGAAAATCTAGATTTTTTGTTTAGTAGTATGAATTTGTTAAGGAGTTTTTGTAGGGAGTTAAAAAAGGTTTGAGGGACTTTGATAGGTAGATTCCTGAACAGGTAGAGAAGTTGGGGAAGTATTATCATCTTAAAGGCCGCTGCTCTACCCATCCAGGAATACTATATTTTAGCTAAAGCTTCTAGTTTGTCTTTAAACTTTTTCAACCAGGGGTTGTAGTTTTCTTTGTAAAGTTGGGATATTTGTGGGGTCAGATATATACCCAGATATTTTATGGCAGTATCATTCCATGTGAAGCTACAGGATTTCTTGAGAGTTTCTCTGATTTTCTGAGGAATAAAACATGGGAGGATTACAGTTTTCTTTTGGTTGAGTTTATAATATGAGATATGGGAGAAGTTGTTAATTTCTTTGTTAGCAGCTGGCAATGATATTAAGGGTTTCTGAAGGAATAAAATTATGTCGTCGGCATATAGGCTAAGTTTGCTAGTTGATTGATTTAGTTTTATACCATGTATTTGGGAGTTGTCTCTAATACTTTGGGCTAAGGGTTCTAATGAAAGGTTAAAAATTAAAGGGGAGAGGGGGCATCCTTGACGGGTTCCATTTTTAATGTCAAAGGTTTGAGATAAAGAGCCAGAAGATAATACTTTCGCCGAAGGTTGGGTATACAGAGCAAGGATTGCTTTGTGTAGAAAGCTAGGGATTCCAAACTTAGTTAGCACTCTTGATAAGTACAACCAGTTGACTCTGTCGAACGCCTTCTCCGCATCAAGTGATACCAGGAGGGTAGGCGTCCGACAGAGTCCCACTTTATGGATCAGGGCAAGGGCTTTTCGAGTACCATCACATGTCGATCTATGTCTGGTGAATCCTACTTGATCAGGGTGTAACATCTGTGTCATCAAAGGGGCAATTCTGTTCGCTATTACTTTAGAATAAATTTTGATGTCAGTGTTCAAAAGGGATATGGGTCGGTAACTGCTTGGGTCAGATGGATCTTTATCCTCTTTAGGGATGGTGGTGATTAAGGCCGATAATGACTCCTTGGGGAAGATACCTGATAGTGCTACTTCATTATACATGTCTGTAAGGGGTTTAACTAATGTGGAGATAAATTTCTTAAAATAACTATTAATAAAGCCATCTGGCCCTGGGGCCTTGTCATTTTTAAGGGAATTTATAGCCCGGGTGACTTCTTGCTGGTTAAAGGGTATTTGTAAAGTTTCCTGTTCGAATTCAGATAGAGTAGGGAGGTTAATCTTGTCTAGGTATTTGTCGATTTCCTGTGTGTTTGGGGTGTGGATGTTTGGGTCTGACTCTAGGTTGTAAAGGGACTCATAATATGAGGCCAGGGCATCAATTATTTCTTGGGGGTGGTGAACTACTTTTTTTGATTTAGGGTGTGTGATCTTTACTATTCTGTGGAGCACTCTTTTCCCTTTAATCTTTCTGGCCATTATTTTCCCAGCTCTATTATTTTCATAGTACCAGTTTTCTTTAAGGATGGTTTGCCACTTGTCATATTCATAATAAAGTGTGTCTGCCAACTCTTGTCTTGTTTCCTCTAAGGACTTTATCAGATCTCTTTTTTTGTTATTAAAAATTTCCTTTTCCAAGGATTTAATTTTTTGTAACAGCCTGTTTGTGTTTTCATTTCTTTTTTTCTTTTGTATAGCACTTAATTTCAAAAATACTCCTCTAATGAAGGCCTTGTGTGCATTCCATAGTACTGTTTTGGAAACATCTTTGGTATCATTTATTTCAAAGTATTCTGAGAGTTCTTTTTTGATGATGGGTAAAGAGTGTTCGGAGTTCAAAATGAATTTATTCAATTTCCATAGATGGGGGCGTGCAGGGGAGTTTGTTAGACTAAATTTGATGAGTAAGGGGGAGTGATCTGACCAAATTCTGGGTATAATTTCGACTCCTGTGATTAGTGGTAGGGTAAACCTGTCAACTAGGCAATAATCAATACGTGTAAAGGATTTTTGTACAGGGGAATAATAAGTATATTCTTTAGAGGTAGGATGAAAGCATCTCCATGAATCATAAAGTTCGTGGTTCAATAGTGCTGGTTGAAGAATGGAATGGGTTCTTCTGGTGTTGGATGTACAATCCATTTGTATGTCAGCTATGGCATTAAAGTCACCTGAAATAAACAGGTGTCCTTTTTGTAGTGTTGATATTTTCTTTAATTTTTTGTTAATAAATTTAAGTTGATGTGAGTTTGGGGAATATAAATTTGCAAAAGTGTACTCTTGGGAATTAATAGTACCCTTAACAATTACGAATCTGCCATCATCACTAGCGAAAGTTTCTTCTACCACCAAGCCCAGCGAGTCTTTCACTGCTATGCAGACCCCTGCTTTTTTCTTTTTTGTTTTTAGTGTTGAGTGGAATATTTGGGAAAATTGGTGTAATTTAAATCTGTTTGCGGAAATCTTGGTCAGATGCGATTCCTGAATGCACACAATGTCTGCACTTTGTTCCTTTATCAGTTTCTGTAAGAGGAAACGTTTTCTATATGAGTTGAGTCCTCTCACATTAACTGATAGAATGTTACAATTTAAAACCATGGTTACTATAGCAAATGCATTCATACAAAACATACCAATCAGTCGGTCCTTCACGAGACAGTCCTGGAGCATCCATTAACCCTCTGCATATCATGATGATGAGCACACCTATATAGTTTGAGGACAACAACCTGCAAAACATATGAACCTGAAAGAAAAACAGAAAAAACAGATAATACAGAGACCTAGGCCGCACACTGGTTGGCATCCGGTTCTACCTTCCAGCTAGCTGCCTGCCTGGAGAATGGGGACTTTACTGAGAAGCCTCCCGACAGAGACTCCAGACAAGGAGTCTGAAAAACTATTATTTAAACAACTAGAACAGTGATAACAAGATAACTAGTTAGGATCTGATTAGATCCAAAAAGGAAGCTTGATTGGTGGTATGAACTCAAGTGGTTCAAATCAAGCCTATTCCTTCAAGGGGAAAAAACAAGTTTGTTTATGCCCTGAGGAATAAAGCCTTTGGGGGGAAAAAACAAGTTTGTGGATGAATACCGTCTGCTCAAGAAGCTGAAGAAGCCCCTGCTGAATCTTCTTTCTCCGTTTGGTCAGGAGGAGGGGCAGTGTCCATCTGATTCAATGTGGGGTCTTTGAAGTTTTGCCTCGGGGAGGCCAACTGCTTTGATAGAGATACCTGGTAGATAGGCTTCTCTGTATGAAATGGTCTGTCCTTCCTGGGGTCTCTTGGGATAAAGATTGGGATATCCCATTTAGCCAACAGGCCGTAAGCTTCTTTCGGGTTCCTGGCAACATGAGTCACTCCATTGTCTGAAATCAAAAGTTTTGGAGGGAAACCCCAGGAGTAAGCAATTTTTCTATGACGCAGGGTAGTAGTAACTTCTGAGAACTGTCTCCTTGCTTGGAGTGTCGCTTGCGAGAGGTCCTGGTACAGGATGAGATCCTGAAATGGGTTGGGTAGTTTTTTGCCACCTCTAGTTGCTGCAAGTAATCTTTCCTTCGCATGAAAGAAATGTACCCTCGTTATAACATCCCGTGGAAGGTGCTTGGGTACGTGGGAGGGCTTTGGCAGACGATGGGCCCTGTCAATCACTAGTTCTTGGTCCGGGAGATCAGGAGCTGTGGTCTTCAAAATATCTTTTACATATTCCTTTAGATCATCAGAGTGAACAGATTCTGGTACGCCTCTTATTTTAATATTATTCCGGCGATTTCTGTCCTCGTTGTCGGATATTTTCTCCTTCATGAAAATGTGTTCTTTTAGTAACTCTTTATGTGCTCCAACGAGGTTATTATGGGCAATAGTCATCTCCTCTATTCTCCTTTCAAGCTTGGAAATTCTGGAGTCAGTTTCCCCTGCGATTTGCGAGACGTGACCTGCTAGGGATTGAAGGTCTGCTCTAACTTCTCCAATGTCATTTTGGATGACTGCTCTGAAGGAAAGCATAAAGTCCTTTAGAAACTGCTGTGAAGTGGGTTGGTCAGTTACTGGAAAGGATTCCAGAGGATCCAGAGCTTGTGGGTGTCTTTGTGTCCTATTGTCCCTTTGAAGCCGTTGGGGAAGAGCATGTATGTTTTCTAGAGTTGATGCGACCATCTGTCCGCTTGGTGAGGAATATTGCGTATTTTTTGTATGGGTGGACGCGTCCGCATGTACGCCTGGAGTGGTGGGATGCGTATTTTGCGGACCGTCGGACGCGTCCAAATGTACGCGTGCGTCAGGGGAATGTACGCGTAGCGGTGCCCGGGCGTCCTGGAAGTCCGCATCGGACTGACCTTGTACTGTGGGTCCCGGCTTCAGGGGGCTCCGCTCGCGGCTCTTCTTGGCCTGCCGCTGCCGCTGAAAGTTCTCCTCGTCTGAATCCTCCTCATAGAGCGCTTCATGGCCTCTTGGGTAGGGGGTCTGGAGGGGTGCAAACCTGTTTTTCAGCGGGATGGATGGTGGAGTGTTGTAGGCAGATCTGTCCAGGGCCTCCCTGCTGTGATAGCGGCGGCCATCTTGGTTCTCTTCAGCATAGTAGGGAGACAGCTTTCTCAGGGCTGGAGAGCTGTAAATCCTTCCTTATTTTGTTCTTCTGTACTCCCAGTCATCCTCAGAACGTCCTGCCATCTTTCTGTGTGGTTTTTGGGGCTTTTCAGAGTGCTTTTAGTAGCTGTTTCTGGTATTCAGGCAGAGAGCTCTGGTCTCACACAGCCATGCAGCTCAGCAGCCAGCCACGCCCCCTCTTTCTATGTTAAACCATTACACCATTGAAAAACTGGTTACGTTTGCAATCGAAAGAAAAATGACTATAGTTGAAGAGGTAATGGCCCCTAAACTATGTTCTGGGATGAAAGTTACAGCTTCAGTGAAATCCGTTTGCAAATCGGAGTGATAGATTAGAATCGAGAGCCAACGGTAAGTTTTCTATGTTAAACCATTACACCATTGAAAAACTGGTTACGTTTGCAATCGAAAGAAAAATGACTATAGTTGAAGAGGTAATGGCCCCTAAACTATGTTCTGGGATGAAAGTTACAGCTTCAGTGAAATCCGTTTGCAAATCGGAGTGATAGATTAGAATCGAGAGCCAACGGTAAGTTTTCTATGTTAAACCATTACACCATTGAAAAACTGGTTACGTTTGCAATCGAAAGAAAAATGACTATAGTTGAAGAGGTAATGGCCCCTGAACTATGTTCTGGGATGAAAGTTACAGCTTCAGTGAAATCCGTTTGCAAATCGGAGTGATAGATTAGAATCGAGAGCCAACGGTAAGTTTTCTATGTTAAACCATTACACCATTGAAAAACTGGTTACGTTTGCAATCGAAAGAAAAATGACTATAGTTGAAGAGGTAATGGCCCCTAAACTATGTTCTGGGATGAAAGTTACAGCTTCAGTGAAATCCGTTTGCAAATCGGAATGATAGATTAGAATCGAGAGCCAACGGTAAGTTTTCTATGTTAAACCATTACACCATTGAAAAACTGGTTACGTTTGCAATCGAAAGAAAAATGACTATAGTTGAAGAGGTAATGGCCCCTAAACTATGTTCTGGGATGAAAGTTACAGCTTCAGTGAAATCCGTTTGCAAATCGGAGTGATAGATTAGAATCGAGAGCCAACGGTAAGTTTTCTATGTTAAACCATTACACCATTGAAAAACTGGTTACGTTTGCAATCGAAAGAAAAATGACTATAGTTGAAGAGGTAATGGCCCCTAAACTATGTTCTGGGATGAAAGTTACAGCTTCAGTGAAATCCGTTTGCAAATCGGAGTGATAGATTAGAATCGAGAGCCAACGGTAAGTTTTCTATGTTAAACCATTACACCATTGAAAAACTGGTTACGTTTGCAATCGAAAGAAAAATGACTATAGTTGAAGAGGTAATGGCCCCTAAACTATGTTCTGGGATGAAAGTTACAGCTTCAGTGAAATCCGTTTGCAAATCGGAGTGATAGATTAGAATCGAGAGCCAACGGTAAGTTTTGTATGTTAAACCATTACACCATTGAAAAACTGGTTACGTTTGCAATCGAAAGAAAAATGACTATAGTTGAAGAGGTAATGGCCCCTAAACTATGTTCTGGGATGAAAGTTACAGCTTCAGTGAAATCCGTTTGCAAATCGGAGTGATAGATTAGAATCGAGAGCCAACGGTAAGTTTTCTATGTTAAACCATTACACCATTGAAAAACTGGTTACGTTTGCAATCGAAAGAAAAATGACTATAGTTGAAGAGGTAATGGCCCCTAAACTATGTTCTGGGATGAAAGTTACAGCTTCAGTGAAATCCGTTTGCAAATCGGAGTGATAGATTAGAATCGAGAGCCAACGGTAAGTTTTGTATGTTAAACCATTACACCATTGAAAAACTGGTTACGTTTGCAATCGAAAGAAAAATGACTATAGTTGAAGAGGTAATGGCCCCTAAACTATGTTCTGGGATGAAAGTTACAGCTTCAGTGAAATCCGTTTGCAAATCGGAGTGATAGATTAGAATCGAGAGCCAACGGTAAGTTTTCTATGTTAAACCATTACACCATTGAAAAACTGGTTACGTTTGCAATCGAAAGAAAAATGACTATAGTTGAAGAGGTAATGGCCCCTAAACTATGTTCTGGGATGAAAGTTACAGCTTCAGTGAAATCCGTTTGCAAATCGGAGTGATAGATTAGAATCGAGAGCCAACGGTAAGTTTTCTATGTTAAACCATTACACCATTGAAAAACTGGTTACGTTTGCAATCGAAAGAAAAATGACTATAGTTGAAGAGGTAATGGCCCCTAAACTATGTTCTGGGATGAAAGTTACAGCTTCAGTGAAATCCGTTTGCAAATCGGAGTGATAGATTAGAATCGAGAGCCAACGGTAAGTTTTCTATGTTAAACCATTACACCATTGAAAAACTGGTTACGTTTGCAATCGAAAGAAAAATGACTATAGTTGAAGAGGTAATGGCCCCTAAACTATGTTCTGGGATGAAAGTTACAGCTTCAGTGAAATCCGTTTGCAAATCGGAGTGATAGATTAGAATCGAGAGCCAACGGTAAGTTTTCTATGTTAAACCATTACACCATTGAAAAACTGGTTACGTTTGCAATCGAAAGAAAAATGACTATAGTTGAAGAGGTAATGGCCCCTAAACTATGTTCTGGGATGAAAGTTACAGCTTCAGTGAAATCCGTTTGCAAATCGGAGTGATAGATTAGAATCGAGAGCCAACGGTAAGTTTTCTATGTTAAACCATTACACCATTGAAAAACTGGTTACGTTTGCAATCGAAAGAAAAATGACTATAGTTGAAGAGGTAATGGCCCCTAAACTATGTTCTGGGATGAAAGTTACAGCTTCAGTGAAATCCGTTTGCAAATCGGAGTGATAGATTAGAATCGAGAGCCAACGGTAAGTTTTCTATGTTAAACCATTACACCATTGAAAAACTGGTTACGTTTGCAATCGAAAGAAAAATGACTATAGTTGAAGAGGTAATGGCCCCTAAACTATGTTCTGGGATGAAAGTTACAGCTTCAGTGAAATCCGTTTGCAAATCGGAGTGATAGATTAGAATCGAGAGCCAACGGTAAGTTTTCTATGTTAAACCATTACACCATTGAAAAACTGGTTACGTTTGCAATCGAAAGAAAAATGACTATAGTTGAAGAGGTAATGGCCCCTAAACTATGTTCTGGGATGAAAGTTACAGCTTCAGTGAAATCCGTTTGCAAATCGGAGTGATAGATTAGAATCGAGAGCCAACGGTAAGTTTTCTATGTTAAACCATTACACCATTGAAAAACTGGTTACGTTTGCAATCGAAAGAAAAATGACTATAGTTGAAGAGGTAATGGCCCCTAAACTATGTTCTGGGATGAAAGTTACAGCTTCAGTGAAATCCGTTTGCAAATCGGAGTGATAGATTAGAATCGAGAGCCAACGGTAAGTTTTCTATGTTAAACCATTACACCATTGAAAAACTGGTTACGTTTGCAATCGAAAGAAAAATGACTATAGTTGAAGAGGTAATGGCCCCTAAACTATGTTCTGGGATGAAAGTTACAGCTTCAGTGAAATCCGTTTGCAAATCGGAGTGATAGATTAGAATCGAGAGCCAACGGTAAGTTTTCTATGTTAAACCATTACACCATTGAAAAACTGGTTACGTTTGCAATCGAAAGAAAAATGACTATAGTTGAAGAGGTAATGGCCCCTAAACTATGTTCTGGGATGAAAGTTACAGCTTCAGTGAAATCCGTTTGCAAATCGGAGTGATAGATTAGAATCGAGAGCCAACGGTAAGTTTTCTATGTTAAACCATTACACCATTGAAAAACTGGTTACGTTTGCAATCGAAAGAAAAATGACTATAGTTGAAGAGGTAATGGCCCCTAAACTATGTTCTGGGATGAAAGTTACAGCTTCAGTGAAATCCGTTTGCAAATCGGAGTGATAGATTAGAATCGAGAGCCAACGGTAAGTTTTCTATGTTAAACCATTACACCATTGAAAAACTGGTTACGTTTGCAATCGAAAGAAAAATGACTATAGTTGAAGAGGTAATGGCCCCTAAACTATGTTCTGGGATGAAAGTTACAGCTTCAGTGAAATCCGTTTGCAAATCGGAGTGATAGATTAGAATCGAGAGCCAACGGTAAGTTTTCTATGTTAAACCATTACACCATTGAAAAACTGGTTACGTTTGCAATCGAAAGAAAAATGACTATAGTTGAAGAGGTAATGGCCCCTAAACTATGTTCTGGGATGAAAGTTACAGCTTCAGTGAAATCCGTTTGCAAATCGGAGTGATAGATTAGAATCGAGAGCCAACGGTAAGTTTTGTATGTTAAACCATTACACCATTGAAAAACTGGTTACGTTTGCAATCGAAAGAAAAATGACTATAGTTGAAGAGGTAATGGCCCCTAAACTATGTTCTGGGATGAAAGTTACAGCTTCAGTGAAATCCGTTTGCAAATCGGAGTGATAGATTAGAATCGAGAGCCAACGGTAAGTTTTCTATGTTAAACCATTACACCATTGAAAAACTGGTTACGTTTGCAATCGAAAGAAAAATGACTATAGTTGAAGAGGTAATGGCCCCTAAACTATGTTCTGGGATGAAAGTTACAGCTTCAGTGAAATCCGTTTGCAAATCGGAGTGATAGATTAGAATCGAGAGCCAACGGTAAGTTTTCTATGTTAAACCATTACACCATTGAAAAACTGGTTACGTTTGCAATCGAAAGAAAAATGACTATAGTTGAAGAGGTAATGGCCCCTAAACTATGTTCTGGGATGAAAGTTACAGCTTCAGTGAAATCCGTTTGCAAATCGGAGTGATAGATTAGAATCGAGAGCCAACGGTAAGTTTTCTATGTTAAACCATTACACCATTGAAAAACTGGTTACGTTTGCAATCGAAAGAAAAATGACTATAGTTGAAGAGGTAATGGCCCCTAAACTATGTTCTGGGATGAAAGTTACAGCTTCAGTGAAATCCGTTTGCAAATCGGAGTGATAGATTAGAATCGAGAGCCAACGGTAAGTTTTCTATGTTAAACCATTACACCATTGAAAAACTGGTTACGTTTGCAATCGAAAGAAAAATGACTATAGTTGAAGAGGTAATGGCCCCTAAACTATGTTCTGGGATGAAAGTTACAGCTTCAGTGAAATCCGTTTGCAAATCGGAGTGATAGATTAGAATCGAGAGCCAACGGTAAGTTTTCTATGTTAAACCATTACACCATTGAAAAACTGGTTACGTTTGCAATCGAAAGAAAAATGACTATAGTTGAAGAGGTAATGGCCCCTAAACTATGTTCTGGGATGAAAGTTACAGCTTCAGTGAAATCCGTTTGCAAATCGGAGTGATAGATTAGAATCGAGAGCCAACGGTAAGTTTTCTATGTTAAACCATTACACCATTGAAAAACTGGTTACGTTTGCAATCGAAAGAAAAATGACTATAGTTGAAGAGGTAATGGCCCCTAAACTATGTTCTGGGATGAAAGTTACAGCTTCAGTGAAATCCGTTTGCAAATCGGAGTGATAGATTAGAATCGAGAGCCAACGGTAAGTTTTCTATGTTAAACCATTACACCATTGAAAAACTGGTTACGTTTGCAATCGAAAGAAAAATGACTATAGTTGAAGAGGTAATGGCCCCTAAACTATGTTCTGGGATGAAAGTTACAGCTTCAGTGAAATCCGTTTGCAAATCGGAGTGATAGATTAGAATCGAGAGCCAACGGTAAGTTTTCTATGTTAAACCATTACACCATTGAAAAACTGGTTACGTTTGCAATCGAAAGAAAAATGACTATAGTTGAAGAGGTAATGGCCCCTAAACTATGTTCTGGGATGAAAGTTACAGCTTCAGTGAAATCCGTTTGCAAATCGGAGTGATAGATTAGAATCGAGAGCCAACGGTAAGTTTTCTATGTTAAACCATTACACCATTGAAAAACTGGTTACGTTTGCAATCGAAAGAAAAATGACTATAGTTGAAGAGGTAATGGCCCCTAAACTATGTTCTGGGATGAAAGTTACAGCTTCAGTGAAATCCGTTTGCAAATCGGAGTGATAGATTAGAATCGAGAGCCAACGGTAAGTTTTCTATGTTAAACCATTACACCATTGAAAAACTGGTTACGTTTGCAATCGAAAGAAAAATGACTATAGTTGAAGAGGTAATGGCCCCTAAACTATGTTCTGGGATGAAAGTTACAGCTTCAGTGAAATCCGTTTGCAAATCGGAGTGATAGATTAGAATCGAGAGCCAACGGTAAGTTTTCTATGTTAAACCATTACACCATTGAAAAACTGGTTACGTTTGCAATCGAAAGAAAAATGACTATAGTTGAAGAGGTAATGGCCCCTAAACTATGTTCTGGGATGAAAGTTACAGCTTCAGTGAAATCCGTTTGCAAATCGGAGTGATAGATTAGAATCGAGAGCCAACGGTAAGTTTTCTATGTTAAACCATTACACCATTGAAAAACTGGTTACGTTTGCAATCGAAAGAAAAATGACTATAGTTGAAGAGGTAATGGCCCCTAAACTATGTTCTGGGATGAAAGTTACAGCTTCAGTGAAATCCGTTTGCAAATCGGAGTGATAGATTAGAATCGAGAGCCAACGGTAAGTTTTCTATGTTAAACCATTACACCATTGAAAAACTGGTTACGTTTGCAATCGAAAGAAAAATGACTATAGTTGAAGAGGTAATGGCCCCTAAACTATGTTCTGGGATGAAAGTTACAGCTTCAGTGAAATCCGTTTGCAAATCGGAGTGATAGATTAGAATCGAGAGCCAACGGTAAGTTTTCTATGTTAAACCATTACACCATTGAAAAACTGGTTACGTTTGCAATCGAAAGAAAAATGACTATAGTTGAAGAGGTAATGGCCCCTAAACTATGTTCTGGGATGAAAGTTACAGCTTCAGTGAAATCCGTTTGCAAATCGGAGTGATAGATTAGAATCGAGAGCCAACGGTAGGTTTTGTATGTTAAACCATTACACCATTGAAAAACTGGTTACGTTTGCAATCGAAAGAAAAATGATTATAGTTGAAGAGGTAATGGCCCCTAAACTATGTTCTGGGATGAAAGTTACAGCTTCAGTGAAATCCGTTTGCAAATCGGAGTGATAGATTAGAATCGAGAGCCAACGGTAAGTTTTCTATGTTAAACCATTACACCATTGAAAAACTGGTTACGTTTGCAATCGAAAGAAAAATGACTATAGTTGAAGAGGTAATGGCCCCTAAACTATGTTCTGGGATGAAAGTTACAGCTTCAGTGAAATCCGTTTGCAAATCGGAGTGATAGATTAGAATCGAGAGCCAACGGTAAGTTTTCTATGTTAAACCATTACAACATTGAAAAACTGGTTACGTTTGCAATCGAAAGAAAAATGACTATAGTTGAAGAGGTAATGGCCCCTAAACTATGTTCTGGGATGAAAGTTACAGCTTCAGTGAAATCCGTTTGCAAATCGGAGTGATAGATTAGAATCGAGAGCCAACGGTTAGTTTTCTATGTTAAACCATTACACCATTGAAAAACTGGTTACGTTTGCAATCGAAAGAAAAATGACTATAGTTGAAGAGGTAATGGCCCCTAAACTATGTTCTGGGATGAAAGTTACAGCTTCAGTGAAATCCGTTTGCAAATCGGAGTGATAGATTAGAATCGAGAGCCAACGGTAAGTTTTCTATGTTAAACCATTACACCATTGAAAAACTGGTTACGTTTGCAATCGAAAGAAAAATGACTATAGTTGAAGAGGTAATGGCCCCTAAACTATGTTCTGGGATGAAAGTTACAGCTTCAGTGAAATCCGTTTGCAAATCGGAGTGATAGATTAGAATCGAGAGCCAACGGTAAGTTTTGTATGTTAAACCATTACACCATTGAAAAACTGGTTACGTTTGCAATCGAAAGAAAAATGACTATAGTTGAAGAGGTAATGGCCCCTAAACTATGTTCTGGGATGAAAGTTACAGCTTCAGTGAAATCCGTTTGCAAATCGGAGTGATAGATTAGAATCGAGAGCCAACGGTAAGTTTTCTATGTTAAACCATTACACCATTGAAAAACTGGTTACGTTTGCAATCGAAAGAAAAATGACTATAGTTGAAGAGGTAATGGCCCCTAAACTATGTTCTGGGATGAAAGTTACAGCTTCAGTGAAATCCGTTTGCAAATCGGAGTGATAGATTAGAATCGAGAGCCAACGGTAAGTTTTGTATGTTAAACCATTACACCATTGAAAAACTGGTTACGTTTGCAATCGAAAGAAAAATGACTATAGTTGAAGAGGTAATGGCCCCTAAACTATGTTCTGGGATGAAAGTTACAGCTTCAGTGAAATCCGTTTGCAAATCGGAGTGATAGATTAGAATCGAGAGCCAACGGTAAGTTTTCTATGTTAAACCATTACACCATTGAAAAACTGGTTACGTTTGCAATCGAAAGAAAAATGACTATAGTTGAAGAGGTAATGGCCCCTAAACTATGTTCTGGGATGAAAGTTACAGCTTCAGTGAAATCCGTTTGCAAATCGGAGTGATAGATTAGAATCGAGAGCCAACGGTAAGTTTTCTATGTTAAACCATTACACCATTGAAAAACTGGTTACGTTTGCAATCGAAAGAAAAATGACTATAGTTGAAGAGGTAATGGCCCCTAAACTATGTTCTGGGATGAAAGTTACAGCTTCAGTGAAATCCGTTTGCAAATCGGAGTGATAGATTAGAATCGAGAGCCAACGGTAAGTTTTCTATGTTAAACCATTACACCATTGAAAAACTGGTTACGTTTGCAATCGAAAGAAAAATGACTATAGTTGAAGAGGTAATGGCCCCTAAACTATGTTCTGGGATGAAAGTTACAGCTTCAGTGAAATCCGTTTGCAAATCGGAGTGATAGATTAGAATCGAGAGCCAACGGTAAGTTTTCTATGTTAAACCATTACACCATTGAAAAACTGGTTACGTTTGCAATCGAAAGAAAAATGACTATAGTTGAAGAGGTAATGGCCCCTAAACTATGTTCTGGGATGAAAGTTACAGCTTCAGTGAAATCCGTTTGCAAATCGGAGTGATAGATTAGAATCGAGAGCCAACGGTAAGTTTTTTATGTTAAACCATTACACCATTGAAAAACTGGTTACGTTTGCAATCGAAAGAAAAATGACTATAGTTGAAGAGGTAATGGCCCCTAAACTATGTTCTGGGATGAAAGTTACAGCTTCAGTGAAATCCGTTTGCAAATCGGAGTGATAGATTAGAATCGAGAGCCAACGGGAGGTTTTCTATGTTAAACCATTACACCATTGAAAAACTGGTTACGTTTGCAATCGAAAGAAAAATGACTATAGTTGAAGAGGTAATGGCCCCTAAACTATGTTCTGGGATGAAAGTTACAGCTTCAGTGAAATCCGTTTGCAAATCGGAGTGATAGATTAGAATCGAGAGCCAACGGTAAGTTTTCTATGTTAAACCAATTCCAATATTTTTTATTGAAAAATTTTTGAAAAAGACATTTTACAGAAATAAAATAATGTGGTTAGAGCAGTATACAAGTTATTGCAATAGTACAGCATGTTGATTAGGTAGGAAATGAAGTACATAATCAAAAAGCATTGACATATATTATAAAGAAATTACTTTCAAATATGCATAAAATCTTGAGGATTTTGTGTTTTATTATCAATTTTTATTATACATCAGTAGAAATAAAGTTGAAGAAAAATAATTAATCTATACTCAGTGTTCAATCAACCTGTAAGAGAAAAAAAAACAAAGCTTGAGATATTGTGCACTACTCTATAAGGGAGTCAAAGTCAAGAATGTTACTTGACGCACTTTGGCTGTATTTACCTTTGATGTTAAAGTAAAGGGTTGGGGATATGCCCCTATTGTTTTATATGTACCATCAATAATGATAAGGGGAATAAGTTGTTGATCCCAACAAGTCTTGTTGTGTAGTTTGAATTTGATATGTTAATCCTGTTGTTATTATCCCATATAGGAAGTGGTTAGTGAAAATCTCTCTACCTGGAGAATGGGGGAATTACACCACCCTACAGAGACTCCAGGGAGTGATTATGCCTTGTAGTGCATATCCTGGGTCTTCCAAATATGGGTTGCGGGTGTAGATGTTGTTTGGTTGGCTCTAAATTGATAAATATTAGGAGGAGGCTGCAGGCAGTTTAATGGTTGAGTTTAAAATTTATTATTGTTATTATTAATGGTATGAATCTGTATTGATTATTAATTGGTATTTGGCGTATAAATAGAGGTGTTTAGACCAAAGGTCAACTATGCTAGGTAACTCTAGCAATCAACAATCTACTCTACATTGAACATTGAACAGGGGGTGCAGGGTTGTCCTGAAAATAGTGTGTGGATAAGTAGGATCAGGTTACACATCCTCAGATATTCTGTTGAGGATTTACAGATAAAAATAACATATAACATATACATATTCAGTTTCCAGGATCTGTCTCGTGAGAACCAACAAGCAACCATCAGTCATGCCTTCAATCATTCACTCAGTCTGTGAGAGGAGAGGATATACTCAAAATTTCAAAAGTTTGGAGTTTTTATATACTGTGGGCCAAAGATTAGCCTTACTCAGAAAAGAGTTTATAGTACCATTCCTGATTGCCCAAGCTTTCTCCGCCAGGAGGTTGGACTCAACAATCCTTAGAATTTCACCCATGGTGGGGATAGTATCAGATTTCCAGTTAAGAGCGATTTGGTTCCTAGTAACTATGAAGACATGGTTATAGATCAATCTTTCTTGTGGTGGGAGATCCCTAGTACCCAGGTGTAAGAGGGCCATGCCAGAGGGGATGGCTTGCAGAGACATAGGTAACTTCTTTAAAAAACCTTCTATGTTGTTTCTAAGTGTGGTTAATTTGGGGCAGTCCCAAAGAAGGTGGCCGATGGAGCCCGTCAAGTTGCACCCCCTCCAACATAGGGGGGAGGATTTTGTGTCAAATTTGGCTATTTTTTCTGGGGTCATGTACCATTGCCATACTGTTTTAATTAATCCTTCATAATGGTTCACACAGTGTGAGGATTGTTTCACAGACTTTGCAGTGAGCTCCCATTCTTCCACATTAATTTCTACTCCCAAGTAATCCTGCCAGCTTTTAAATTGCCACTTTGGGAATTTTTCTTTCAAGTATAATAGGGTTCTATAGAGGAGCGATGTACCCTTAGTATGAATACCCTCTGGTTGAATAAGTTTCTTAATTTGGGGAAGTATAATGATTGGGGAGAAATGATGTTTTTTGATGAATCTGCTAATTCTAGAATATAGGGGTAAGTCTGTGGTGGGGATATTGTAACTTGTCGTTAGCTGTTCAAATGGTTTAATTTCGTCATTATCTAATAAGTCTGTAATGTTTTTTATTCCTGCATCAATCCAGGTTTGCATATCTATATCTCTGATAACCATGTTAAGAGCTGTTAAGGGGGTATCTACTTCTATTGCTAGGGGGTCATCTTTACAAAGTTTCAATATTTCCTTCCATAATCTAATAGTATTGGCTGTAATGGGGTTGTAATTAGTGTGTCTAACCTGCCAAACCAGTCTAGATTCTAGAAAAAGTCTGTATGAGTTGTATGGAAGCTGTTCTTCTTCTATGGAGAACCATTGTTTGGTAAGATCTTCCAACCAAATTGATCTAGACTGGTCTAGCAGGGTCGACTTGTAGTAAAATTCCAAATTGGGGACTCCTAGCCCTAGATTTGAGGTATGGGATGTTAATACTTTATTAGAAAATCTAGATTTTTTGTTTAGTAGTATGAATTTGTTAAGGAGTTTTTGTAGGGAGTTAAAAAAGGTTTGAGGGACTTTGATAGGTAGATTCCTGAACAGGTAGAGAAGTTGGGGAAGTATTATCATCTTAAAGGCCGCTGCTCTACCCATCCAGGAATACTATATTTTAGCTAAAGCTTCTAGTTTGTCTTTAAACTTTTTCAACCAGGGGTTGTAGTTTTCTTTGTAAAGTTGGGATATTTGTGGGGTCAGATATATACCCAGATATTTTATGGCAGTATCATTCCATGTGAAGCTACAGGATTTCTTGAGAGTTTCTCTGATTTTCTGAGGAATAAAACATGGGAGGATTACAGTTTTCTTTTGGTTGAGTTTATAATATGAGATATGGGAGAAGTTGTTAATTTCTTTGTTAGCAGCTGGCAATGATATTAAGGGTTTCTGAAGGAATAAAATTATGTCGTCGGCATATAGGCTAAGTTTGCTAGTTGATTGATTTAGTTTTATACCATGTATTTGGGAGTTGTCTCTAATACTTTGGGCTAAGGGTTCTAATGAAAGGTTAAAAATTAAAGGGGAGAGGGGGCATCCTTGACGGGTTCCATTTTTAATGTCAAAGGTTTGAGATAAAGAGCCAGAAGATAATACTTTCGCCGAAGGTTGGGTATACAGAGCAAGGATTGCTTTGTGTAGAAAGCTAGGGATTCCAAACTTAGTTAGCACTCTTGATAAGTACAACCAGTTGACTCTGTCGAACGCCTTCTCCGCATCAAGTGATACCAGGAGGGTAGGCGTCCGACAGAGTCCCACTTTATGGATCAGGGCAAGGGCTTTTCGAGTACCATCACATGTCGATCTATGTCTGGTGAATCCTACTTGATCAGGGTGTAACATCTGTGTCATCAAAGGGGCAATTCTGTTCGCTATTACTTTAGAATAAATTTTGATGTCAGTGTTCAAAAGGGATATGGGTCGGTAACTGCTTGGGTCAGATGGATCTTTATCCTCTTTAGGGATGGTGGTGATTAAGGCCGATAATGACTCCTTGGGGAAGATACCTGATAGTGCTACTTCATTATACATGTCTGTAAGGGGTTTAACTAATGTGGAGATAAATTTCTTAAAATAACTATTAATAAAGCCATCTGGCCCTGGGGCCTTGTCATTTTTAAGGGAATTTATAGCCCGGGTGACTTCTTGCTGGTTAAAGGGTATTTGTAAAGTTTCCTGTTCGAATTCAGATAGAGTAGGGAGGTTAATCTTGTCTAGGTATTTGTCGATTTCCTGTGTGTTTGGGGTGTGGATGTTTGGGTCTGACTCTAGGTTGTAAAGGGACTCATAATATGAGGCCAGGGCATCAATTATTTCTTGGGGGTGGTGAACTACTTTTTTTGATTTAGGGTGTGTGATCTTTACTATTCTGTGGAGCACTCTTTTCCCTTTAATCTTTCTGGCCATTATTTTCCCAGCTCTATTATTTTCATAGTACCAGTTTTCTTTAAGGATGGTTTGCCACTTGTCATATTCATAATAAAGTGTGTCTGCCAACTCTTGTCTTGTTTCCTCTAAGGACTTTATCAGATCTCTTTTTTTGTTATTAAAAATTTCCTTTTCCAAGGATTTAATTTTTTGTAACAGCCTGTTTGTGTTTTCATTTCTTTTTTTCTTTTGTATAGCACTTAATTTCAAAAATACTCCTCTAATGAAGGCCTTGTGTGCATTCCATAGTACTGTTTTGGAAACATCTTTGGTATCATTTATTTCAAAGTATTCTGAGAGTTCTTTTTTGATGATGGGTAAAGAGTGTTCGGAGTTCAAAATGAATTTATTCAATTTCCATAGATGGGGGCGTGCAGGGGAGTTTGTTAGACTAAATTTGATGAGTAAGGGGGAGTGATCTGACCAAATTCTGGGTATAATTTCGACTCCTGTGATTAGTGGTAGGGTAAACCTGTCAACTAGGCAATAATCAATACGTGTAAAGGATTTTTGTACAGGGGAATAATAAGTATATTCTTTAGAGGTAGGATGAAAGCATCTCCATGAATCATAAAGTTCGTGGTTCAATAGTGCTGGTTGAAGAATGGAATGGGTTCTTCTGGTGTTGGATGTACAATCCATTTGTATGTCAGCTATGGCATTAAAGTCACCTGAAATAAACAGGTGTCCTTTTTGTAGTGTTGATATTTTCTTTAATTTTTTGTTAATAAATTTAAGTTGATGTGAGTTTGGGGAATATAAATTTGCAAAAGTGTACTCTTGGGAATTAATAGTACCCTTAACAATTACGAATCTGCCATCATCACTAGCGAAAGTTTCTTCTACCACCAAGCCCAGCGAGTCTTTCACTGCTATGCAGACCCCTGCTTTTTTCTTTTTTGTTTTTAGTGTTGAGTGGAATATTTGGGAAAATTGGTGTAATTTAAATCTGTTTGCGGAAATCTTGGTCAGATGCGATTCCTGAATGCACACAATGTCTGCACTTTGTTCCTTTATCAGTTTCTGTAAGAGGAAACGTTTTCTATATGAGTTGAGTCCTCTCACATTAACTGATAGAATGTTACAATTTAAAACCATGGTTACTATAGCAAATGCATTCATACAAAACATACCAATCAGTCGGTCCTTCACGAGACAGTCCTGGAGCATCCATTAACCCTCTGCATATCATGATGATGAGCACACCTATATAGTTTGAGGACAACAACCTGCAAAACATATGAACCTGAAAGAAAAACAGAAAAAACAGATAATACAGAGACCTAGGCCGCACACTGGTTGGCATCCGGTTCTACCTTCCAGCTAGCTGCCTGCCTGGAGAATGGGGACTTTACTGAGAAGCCTCCCGACAGAGACTCCAGACAAGGAGTCTGAAAAACTATTATTTAAACAACTAGAACAGTGATAACAAGATAACTAGTTAGGATCTGATTAGATCCAAAAAGGAAGCTTGATTGGTGGTATGAACTCAAGTGGTTCAAATCAAGCCTATTCCTTCAAGGGGAAAAAACAAGTTTGTTTATGCCCTGAGGAATAAAGCCTTTGGGGGGAAAAAACAAGTTTGTGGATGAATACCGTCTGCTCAAGAAGCTGAAGAAGCCCCTGCTGAATCTTCTTTCTCCGTTTGGTCAGGAGGAGGGGCAGTGTCCATCTGATTCAATGTGGGGTCTTTGAAGTTTTGCCTCGGGGAGGCCAACTGCTTTGATAGAGATACCTGGTAGATAGGCTTCTCTGTATGAAATGGTCTGTCCTTCCTGGGGTCTCTTGGGATAAAGATTGGGATATCCCATTTAGCCAACAGGCCGTAAGCTTCTTTCGGGTTCCTGGCAACATGAGTCACTCCATTGTCTGAAATCAAAAGTTTTGGAGGGAAACCCCAGGAGTAAGCAATTTTTCTATGACGCAGGGTAGTAGTAACTTCTGAGAACTGTCTCCTTGCTTGGAGTGTCGCTTGCGAGAGGTCCTGGTACAGGATGAGATCCTGAAATGGGTTGGGTAGTTTTTTGCCACCTCTAGTTGCTGCAAGTAATCTTTCCTTCGCATGAAAGAAATGTACCCTCGTTATAACATCCCGTGGAAGGTGCTTGGGTACGTGGGAGGGCTTTGGCAGACGATGGGCCCTGTCAATCACTAGTTCTTGGTCCGGGAGATCAGGAGCTGTGGTCTTCAAAATATCTTTTACATATTCCTTTAGATCATCAGAGTGAACAGATTCTGGTACGCCTCTTATTTTAATATTATTCCGGCGATTTCTGTCCTCGTTGTCGGATATTTTCTCCTTCATGAAAATGTGTTCTTTTAGTAACTCTTTATGTGCTCCAACGAGGTTATTATGGGCAATAGTCATCTCCTCTATTCTCCTTTCAAGCTTGGAAATTCTGGAGTCAGTTTCCCCTGCGATTTGCGAGACGTGACCTGCTAGGGATTGAAGGTCTGCTCTAACTTCTCCAATGTCATTTTGGATGACTGCTCTGAAGGAAAGCATAAAGTCCTTTAGAAACTGCTGTGAAGTGGGTTGGTCAGTTACTGGAAAGGATTCCAGAGGATCCAGAGCTTGTGGGTGTCTTTGTGTCCTATTGTCCCTTTGAAGCCGTTGGGGAAGAGCATGTATGTTTTCTAGAGTTGATGCGACCATCTGTCCGCTTGGTGAGGAATATTGCGTATTTTTTGTATGGGTGGACGCGTCCGCATGTACGCCTGGAGTGGTGGGATGCGTATTTTGCGGACCGTCGGACGCGTCCAAATGTACGCGTGCGTCAGGGGAATGTACGCGTAGCGGTGCCCGGGCGTCCTGGAAGTCCGCATCGGACTGACCTTGTACTGTGGGTCCCGGCTTCAGGGGGCTCCGCTCGCGGCTCTTCTTGGCCTGCCGCTGCCGCTGAAAGTTCTCCTCGTCTGAATCCTCCTCATAGAGCGCTTCATGGCCTCTTGGGTAGGGGGTCTGGAGGGGTGCAAACCTGTTTTTCAGCGGGATGGATGGTGGAGTGTTGTAGGCAGATCTGTCCAGGGCCTCCCTGCTGTGATAGCGGCGGCCATCTTGGTTCTCTTCAGCATAGTAGGGAGACAGCTTTCTCAGGGCTGGAGAGCTGTAAATCCTTCCTTATTTTGTTCTTCTGTACTCCCAGTCATCCTCAGAACGTCCTGCCATCTTTCTGTGTGGTTTTTGGGGCTTTTCAGAGTGCTTTTAGTAGCTGTTTCTGGTATTCAGGCAGAGAGCTCTGGTCTCACACAGCCATGCAGCTCAGCAGCCAGCCACGCCCCCTCTTTCTATGTTAAACCATTACACCATTGAAAAACTGGTTACGTTTGCAATCGAAAGAAAAATGACTATAGTTGAAGAGGTAATGGCCCCTAAACTATGTTCTGGGATGAAAGTTACAGCTTCAGTGAAATCCGTTTGCAAATCGGAGTGATAGATTAGAATCGAGAGCCAACGGTAAGTTTTCTATGTTAAACCATTACACCATTGAAAAACTGGTTACGTTTGCAATCGAAAGAAAAATGACTATAGTTGAAGAGGTAATGGCCCCTAAACTATGTTCTGGGATGAAAGTTACAGCTTCAGTGAAATCCGTTTGCAAATCGGAGTGATAGATTAGAATCGAGAGCCAACGGTAAGTTTTCTATGTTAAACCATTACACCATTGAAAAACTGGTTACGTTTGCAATCGAAAGAAAAATGACTATAGTTGAAGAGGTAATGGCCCCTGAACTATGTTCTGGGATGAAAGTTACAGCTTCAGTGAAATCCGTTTGCAAATCGGAGTGATAGATTAGAATCGAGAGCCAACGGTAAGTTTTCTATGTTAAACCATTACACCATTGAAAAACTGGTTACGTTTGCAATCGAAAGAAAAATGACTATAGTTGAAGAGGTAATGGCCCCTAAACTATGTTCTGGGATGAAAGTTACAGCTTCAGTGAAATCCGTTTGCAAATCGGAATGATAGATTAGAATCGAGAGCCAACGGTAAGTTTTCTATGTTAAACCATTACACCATTGAAAAACTGGTTACGTTTGCAATCGAAAGAAAAATGACTATAGTTGAAGAGGTAATGGCCCCTAAACTATGTTCTGGGATGAAAGTTACAGCTTCAGTGAAATCCGTTTGCAAATCGGAGTGATAGATTAGAATCGAGAGCCAACGGTAAGTTTTCTATGTTAAACCATTACACCATTGAAAAACTGGTTACGTTTGCAATCGAAAGAAAAATGACTATAGTTGAAGAGGTAATGGCCCCTAAACTATGTTCTGGGATGAAAGTTACAGCTTCAGTGAAATCCGTTTGCAAATCGGAGTGATAGATTAGAATCGAGAGCCAACGGTAAGTTTTCTATGTTAAACCATTACACCATTGAAAAACTGGTTACGTTTGCAATCGAAAGAAAAATGACTATAGTTGAAGAGGTAATGGCCCCTAAACTATGTTCTGGGATGAAAGTTACAGCTTCAGTGAAATCCGTTTGCAAATCGGAGTGATAGATTAGAATCGAGAGCCAACGGTAAGTTTTGTATGTTAAACCATTACACCATTGAAAAACTGGTTACGTTTGCAATCGAAAGAAAAATGACTATAGTTGAAGAGGTAATGGCCCCTAAACTATGTTCTGGGATGAAAGTTACAGCTTCAGTGAAATCCGTTTGCAAATCGGAGTGATAGATTAGAATCGAGAGCCAACGGTAAGTTTTCTATGTTAAACCATTACACCATTGAAAAACTGGTTACGTTTGCAATCGAAAGAAAAATGACTATAGTTGAAGAGGTAATGGCCCCTAAACTATGTTCTGGGATGAAAGTTACAGCTTCAGTGAAATCCGTTTGCAAATCGGAGTGATAGATTAGAATCGAGAGCCAACGGTAAGTTTTGTATGTTAAACCATTACACCATTGAAAAACTGGTTACGTTTGCAATCGAAAGAAAAATGACTATAGTTGAAGAGGTAATGGCCCCTAAACTATGTTCTGGGATGAAAGTTACAGCTTCAGTGAAATCCGTTTGCAAATCGGAGTGATAGATTAGAATCGAGAGCCAACGGTAAGTTTTCTATGTTAAACCATTACACCATTGAAAAACTGGTTACGTTTGCAATCGAAAGAAAAATGACTATAGTTGAAGAGGTAATGGCCCCTAAACTATGTTCTGGGATGAAAGTTACAGCTTCAGTGAAATCCGTTTGCAAATCGGAGTGATAGATTAGAATCGAGAGCCAACGGTAAGTTTTCTATGTTAAACCATTACACCATTGAAAAACTGGTTACGTTTGCAATCGAAAGAAAAATGACTATAGTTGAAGAGGTAATGGCCCCTAAACTATGTTCTGGGATGAAAGTTACAGCTTCAGTGAAATCCGTTTGCAAATCGGAGTGATAGATTAGAATCGAGAGCCAACGGTAAGTTTTCTATGTTAAACCATTACACCATTGAAAAACTGGTTACGTTTGCAATCGAAAGAAAAATGACTATAGTTGAAGAGGTAATGGCCCCTAAACTATGTTCTGGGATGAAAGTTACAGCTTCAGTGAAATCCGTTTGCAAATCGGAGTGATAGATTAGAATCGAGAGCCAACGGTAAGTTTTCTATGTTAAACCATTACACCATTGAAAAACTGGTTACGTTTGCAATCGAAAGAAAAATGACTATAGTTGAAGAGGTAATGGCCCCTAAACTATGTTCTGGGATGAAAGTTACAGCTTCAGTGAAATCCGTTTGCAAATCGGAGTGATAGATTAGAATCGAGAGCCAACGGTAAGTTTTCTATGTTAAACCATTACACCATTGAAAAACTGGTTACGTTTGCAATCGAAAGAAAAATGACTATAGTTGAAGAGGTAATGGCCCCTAAACTATGTTCTGGGATGAAAGTTACAGCTTCAGTGAAATCCGTTTGCAAATCGGAGTGATAGATTAGAATCGAGAGCCAACGGTAAGTTTTCTATGTTAAACCATTACACCATTGAAAAACTGGTTACGTTTGCAATCGAAAGAAAAATGACTATAGTTGAAGAGGTAATGGCCCCTAAACTATGTTCTGGGATGAAAGTTACAGCTTCAGTGAAATCCGTTTGCAAATCGGAGTGATAGATTAGAATCGAGAGCCAACGGTAAGTTTTCTATGTTAAACCATTACACCATTGAAAAACTGGTTACGTTTGCAATCGAAAGAAAAATGACTATAGTTGAAGAGGTAATGGCCCCTAAACTATGTTCTGGGATGAAAGTTACAGCTTCAGTGAAATCCGTTTGCAAATCGGAGTGATAGATTAGAATCGAGAGCCAACGGTAAGTTTTCTATGTTAAACCATTACACCATTGAAAAACTGGTTACGTTTGCAATCGAAAGAAAAATGACTATAGTTGAAGAGGTAATGGCCCCTAAACTATGTTCTGGGATGAAAGTTACAGCTTCAGTGAAATCCGTTTGCAAATCGGAGTGATAGATTAGAATCGAGAGCCAACGGTAAGTTTTCTATGTTAAACCATTACACCATTGAAAAACTGGTTACGTTTGCAATCGAAAGAAAAATGACTATAGTTGAAGAGGTAATGGCCCCTAAACTATGTTCTGGGATGAAAGTTACAGCTTCAGTGAAATCCGTTTGCAAATCGGAGTGATAGATTAGAATCGAGAGCCAACGGTAAGTTTTCTATGTTAAACCATTACACCATTGAAAAACTGGTTACGTTTGCAATCGAAAGAAAAATGACTATAGTTGAAGAGGTAATGGCCCCTAAACTATGTTCTGGGATGAAAGTTACAGCTTCAGTGAAATCCGTTTGCAAATCGGAGTGATAGATTAGAATCGAGAGCCAACGGTAAGTTTTCTATGTTAAACCATTACACCATTGAAAAACTGGTTACGTTTGCAATCGAAAGAAAAATGACTATAGTTGAAGAGGTAATGGCCCCTAAACTATGTTCTGGGATGAAAGTTACAGCTTCAGTGAAATCCGTTTGCAAATCGGAGTGATAGATTAGAATCGAGAGCCAACGGTAAGTTTTCTATGTTAAACCATTACACCATTGAAAAACTGGTTACGTTTGCAATCGAAAGAAAAATGACTATAGTTGAAGAGGTAATGGCCCCTAAACTATGTTCTGGGATGAAAGTTACAGCTTCAGTGAAATCCGTTTGCAAATCGGAGTGATAGATTAGAATCGAGAGCCAACGGTAAGTTTTCTATGTTAAACCATTACACCATTGAAAAACTGGTTACGTTTGCAATCGAAAGAAAAATGACTATAGTTGAAGAGGTAATGGCCCCTAAACTATGTTCTGGGATGAAAGTTACAGCTTCAGTGAAATCCGTTTGCAAATCGGAGTGATAGATTAGAATCGAGAGCCAACGGTAAGTTTTCTATGTTAAACCATTACACCATTGAAAAACTGGTTACGTTTGCAATCGAAAGAAAAATGACTATAGTTGAAGAGGTAATGGCCCCTAAACTATGTTCTGGGATGAAAGTTACAGCTTCAGTGAAATCCGTTTGCAAATCGGAGTGATAGATTAGAATCGAGAGCCAACGGTAGGTTTTGTATGTTAAACCATTACACCATTGAAAAACTGGTTACGTTTGCAATCGAAAGAAAAATGATTATAGTTGAAGAGGTAATGGCCCCTAAACTATGTTCTGGGATGAAAGTTACAGCTTCAGTGAAATCCGTTTGCAAATCGGAGTGATAGATTAGAATCGAGAGCCAACGGTAAGTTTTCTATGTTAAACCATTACACCATTGAAAAACTGGTTACGTTTGCAATCGAAAGAAAAATGACTATAGTTGAAGAGGTAATGGCCCCTAAACTATGTTCTGGGATGAAAGTTACAGCTTCAGTGAAATCCGTTTGCAAATCGGAGTGATAGATTAGAATCGAGAGCCAACGGTAAGTTTTCTATGTTAAACCATTACAACATTGAAAAACTGGTTACGTTTGCAATCGAAAGAAAAATGACTATAGTTGAAGAGGTAATGGCCCCTAAACTATGTTCTGGGATGAAAGTTACAGCTTCAGTGAAATCCGTTTGCAAATCGGAGTGATAGATTAGAATCGAGAGCCAACGGTAAGTTTTCTATGTTAAACCATTACACCATTGAAAAACTGGTTACGTTTGCAATCGAAAGAAAAATGACTATAGTTGAAGAGGTAATGGCCCCTAAACTATGTTCTGGGATGAAAGTTACAGCTTCAGTGAAATCCGTTTGCAAATCGGAGTGATAGATTAGAATCGAGAGCCAACGGTAAGTTTTCTATGTTAAACCATTACACCATTGAAAAACTGGTTACGTTTGCAATCGAAAGAAAAATGACTATAGTTGAAGAGGTAATGGCCCCTAAACTATGTTCTGGGATGAAAGTTACAGCTTCAGTGAAATCCGTTTGCAAATCGGAGTGATAGATTAGAATCGAGAGCCAACGGTAAGTTTTCTATGTTAAACCATTACACCATTGAAAAACTGGTTACGTTTGCAATCGAAAGAAAAATGACTATAGTTGAAGAGGTAATGGCCCCTAAACTATGTTCTGGGATGAAAGTTACAGCTTCAGTGAAATCCGTTTGCAAATCGGAGTGATAGATTAGAATCGAGAGCCAACGGTAAGTTTTCTATGTTAAACCATTACACCATTGAAAAACTGGTTACGTTTGCAATCGAAAGAAAAATGACTATAGTTGAAGAGGTAATGGCCCTAAACTATGTTCTGGGATGAAAGTTACAGCTTCAGTGAAATCCGTTTGCAAATCGGAGTGATAGATTAGAATCGAGAGCCAACGGTAAGTTTTCTATGTTAACCATTACACCATTGAAAAACTGGTTACGTTTGCAATCGAAAGAAAAATGACTATAGTTGAAGAGGTAATGGCCCCTAAACTATGTTCTGGGATGAAAGTTACAGCTTCAGTGAAATCCGTTTGCAAATCGGAGTGATAGATTAGAATCGAGAGCCAACGGTAAGTTTTCTATGTTAAACCATTACACATTGAAAAACTGGTTACGTTTGCAATCGAAAGAAAAATGACTATAGTTGAAGAGGTAATGGCCCCTAAACTATGTTCTGGGATGAAAGTTACAGCTTCAGTGAAATCCGTTTGCAAATCGGAGTGATAGATTAGAATCGAGAGCCAACGGTAAGTTTTGTATGTTAAACCATTACACCATTGAAAAACTGGTTACGTTTGCAATCGAAAGAAAAATGACTATAGTTGAAGAGGTAATGGCCCCTAAACTATGTTCTGGGATGAAAGTTACAGCTTCAGTGAAATCCGTTTGCAAATCGGAGTGATAGATTAGAATCGAGAGCCAACGGTAAGTTTTCTATGTTAAACCATTACACCATTGAAAAACTGGTTACGTTTGCAATCGAAAGAAAAATGACTATAGTTGAAGAGGTAATGGCCCCTAAACTATGTTCTGGATGAAAGTTACAGCTTCAGTGAAATCCGTTTGCAAATCGGAGTGATAGATTAGAATCGAGAGCCAACGGTAAGTTTTCTATGTTAAACCATTACACCATTGAAAAACTGGTTACGTTTGCAATCGAAAGAAAAATGACTATAGTTGAAGAGGTAATGGCCCTAAACTATGTTCTGGGATGAAAGTTACAGCTTCAGTGAAATCCGTTTGCAAATCGGAGTGATAGATTAGAATCGAGAGCCAACGGTAAGTTTTCTATGTTAAACCATTACACCATTGAAAAACTGGTTACGTTTGCAATCGAAAGAAAAATGACTATAGTTGAAGAGGTAATGGCCCCTAAACTATGTTCTGGGATGAAAGTTACAGCTTCAGTGAAATCCGTTTGCAAATCGGAGTGATAGATTAGAATCGAGAGCCAACGGTAAGTTTTCTATGTTAAACCATTACACCATTGAAAAACTGGTTACGTTTGCAATCGAAAGAAAATGACTATAGTTGAAGAGGTAATGGCCCCTAAACTATGTTCTGGGATGAAAGTTACAGCTTCAGTGAAATCCGTTTGCAAATCGGAGTGATAGATTAGAATCGAGAGCAACGGTAAGTTTTCTATGTTAAACCATTACACCATTGAAAAACTGGTTACGTTTGCAATCGAAAGAAAAATGACTATAGTTGAAGAGGTAATGGCCCCTAAACTATGTTCTGGGATGAAAGTTACAGCTTCAGTGAAATCCGTTTGCAAATCGGAGTGATAGATTAGAATCGAGAGCCAACGGTAAGTTTTCTATGTTAAACCATTACACCATTGAAAAACTGGTTACGTTTGCAATCGAAAGAAAAATGACTATAGTTGAAGAGGTAATGGCCCCTAAACTATGTTCTGGATGAAAGTTACAGCTTCAGTGAAATCCGTTTGCAAATCGGAGTGATAGATTAGAATCGAGAGCCAACGGTAAGTTTTCTATGTTAAACCATTACACCATTGAAAAACTGGTTACGTTTGCAATCGAAAGAAAAATGACTATAGTTGAAGAGGTAATGGCCCCTAAACTATGTTCTGGGATGAAAGTTACAGCTTCAGTGAAATCCGTTTGCAAATCGGAGTGATAGATTAGAATCGAGAGCCAACGGTAAGTTTTCTATGTTAAACCATTACACCATTGAAAAACTGGTTACGTTTGCAATCGAAAGAAAAATGACTATAGTTGAAGAGGTAATGGCCCCTAAACTATGTTCTGGGATGAAAGTTACAGCTTCAGTGAAATCCGTTTGCAAATCGGAGTGATAGATTAGAATCGAGAGCCAACGGTAAGTTTTCTATGTTAAACCATTACACCATTGAAAAACTGGTTACGTTTGCAATCGAAAGAAAAATGACTATAGTTGAAGAGGTAATGGCCCCTAAACTATGTTCTGGGATGAAAGTTACAGCTTCAGTGAAATCCGTTGCAAATCGGAGTGATAGATTAGAATCGAGAGCCAACGGTAAGTTTTCTATGTTAAACCATTACACCATTGAAAAACTGGTTACGTTTGCAATCGAAAGAAAAATGACTATAGTTGAAGAGGTAATGGCCCCTAAACTATGTTCTGGGATGAAAGTTACAGCTTCAGTGAAATCCGTTTGCAAATCGGAGTGATAGATTAGAATCGAGAGCCAACGGTAAGTTTTCTATGTTAAACCATTACACCATTGAAAAACTGGTTACGTTTGCAATCGAAAGAAAAATGACTATAGTTGAAGAGGTAATGGCCCCTAAACTATGTTCTGGGATGAAAGTTACAGCTTCAGTGAAATCCGTTTGCAAATCGGAGTGATAGATTAGAATCGAGAGCCAACGGTAAGTTTTCTATGTTAAACCATTACACCATTGAAAAACTGGTTACGTTTGCAATCGAAAGAAAAATGACTATAGTTGAAGAGGTAATGGCCCCTAAACTATGTTCTGGGATGAAAGTTACAGCTTCAGTGAAATCCGTTTGCAAATCGGAGTGATAGATTAGAATCGAGAGCCAACGGTAAGTTTTCTATGTTAAACCATTACACCATTGAAAAACTGGTTACGTTTGCAATCGAAAGAAAAATGACTATAGTTGAAGAGGTAATGGCCCCTAAACTATGTTCTGGGATGAAAGTTACAGCTTCAGTGAAATCCGTTTGCAAATCGGAGTGATAGATTAGAATCGAGAGCCAACGGTAAGTTTTCTATGTTAAACCATTACACCATTGAAAAACTGGTTACGTTTGCAATCGAAAGAAAAATGACTATAGTTGAAGAGGTAATGGCCCCTAAACTATGTTCTGGGATGAAAGTTACAGCTTCAGTGAAATCCGTTTGCAAATCGGAGTGATAGATTAGAATCGAGAGCCAACGGTAAGTTTTCTATGTTAAACCATTACACCATTGAAAAACTGGTTACGTTTGCAATCGAAAGAAAAATGACTATAGTTGAAGAGGTAATGGCCCCTAAACTATGTTCTGGGATGAAAGTTACAGCTTCAGTGAAATCCGTTTGCAAATCGGAGTGATAGATTAGAATCGAGAGCCAACGGTAAGTTTTCTATGTTAAACCATTACACCATTGAAAAACTGGTTACGTTTGCATATCGAAAGAAAAATGACTATAGTTGAAGAGGTAATGGCCCCTAAACTATGTTCTGGGATGAAAGTTACAGCTTCAGTGAAATCCGTTTGCAAATCGGAGTGATAGATTAGAATCGAGAGCCAACGGTAAGTTTTCTATGTTAAACCATTACACCATTGAAAAACTGGTTACGTTTGCAATCGAAAGAAAAATGACTATAGTTGAAGAGGTAATGGCCCCTAAACTATGTTCTGGGATGAAAGTTACAGCTTCAGTGAAATCCGTTTGCAAATCGGAGTGATAGATTAGAATCGAGAGCCAACGGTAAGTTTTCTATGTTAAACCATTACACCATTGAAAAACTGGTTACGTTTGCAATCGAAAGAAAAATGACTATAGTTGAAGAGGTAATGGCCCCTAAACTATGTTCTGGGATGAAAGTTACAGCTTCAGTGAAATCCGTTTGCAAATCGGAGTGATAGATTAGAATCGAGAGCCAACGGTAAGTTTTCTATGTTAAACCATTACACCATTGAAAAACTGGTTACGTTTGCAATCGAAAGAAAAATGACTATAGTTGAAGAGGTAATGGCCCCTAAACTATGTTCTGGGATGAAAGTTACAGCTTCAGTGAAATCCGTTTGCAAATCGGAGTGATAGATTAGAATCGAGAGCCAACGGTAAGTTTTCTATGTTAAACCATTACACCATTGAAAAACTGGTTACGTTTGCAATCGAAAGAAAAATGACTATAGTTGAAGAGGTAATGGCCCCTAAACTATGTTCTGGGATGAAAGTTACAGCTTCAGTGAAATCCGTTTGCAAATCGGAGTGATAGATTAGAATCGAGAGCCAACGGTAAGTTTTCTATGTTAAACCATTACACCATTGAAAAACTGGTTACGTTTGCAATCGAAAGAAAAATGACTATAGTTGAAGAGGTAATGGCCCCTAAACTATGTTCTGGGATGAAAGTTACAGCTTCAGTGAAATCCGTTTGCAAATCGGAGTGATAGATTAGAATCGAGAGCCAACGGTAAGTTTTCTATGTTAAACCATTACACCATTGAAAAACTGGTTACGTTTGCAATCGAAAGAAAAATGACTATAGTTGAAGAGGTAATGGCCCCTAAACTATGTTCTGGGATGAAAGTTACAGCTTCAGTGAAATCCGTTTGCAAATCGGAGTGATAGATTAGAATCGAGAGCCAACGGTAAGTTTTCTATGTTAAACCATTACACCATTGAAAAACTGGTTACGTTTGCAATCGAAAGAAAAATGACTATAGTTGAAGAGGTAATGGCCCCTAAACTATGTTCTGGGATGAAAGTTACAGCTTCAGTGAAATCCGTTTGCAAATCGGAGTGATAGATTAGAATCGAGAGCCAACGGTAAGTTTTCTATGTTAAACCATTACACCATTGAAAAACTGGTTACGTTTGCAATCGAAAGAAAAATGACTATAGTTGAAGAGGTAATGGCCCCTAAACTATGTTCTGGGATGAAAGTTACAGCTTCAGTGAAATCCGTTTGCAAATCGGAGTGATAGATTAGAATCGAGAGCCAACGGTAAGTTTTCTATGTTAAACCATTACACCATTGAAAAACTGGTTACGTTTGCAATCGAAAGAAAAATGACTATAGTTGAAGAGGTAATGGCCCCTAAACTATGTTCTGGGATGAAAGTTACAGCTTCAGTGAAATCCGTTTGCAAATCGGAGTGATAGATTAGAATCGAGAGCCAACGGTAAGTTTTCTATGTTAAACCATTACACCATTGAAAAACTGGTTACGTTTGCAATCGAAAGAAAAATGACTATAGTTGAAGAGGTAATGGCCCCTAAACTATGTTCTGGGATGAAAGTTACAGCTTCAGTGAAATCCGTTTGCAAATCGGAGTGATAGATTAGAATCGAGAGCCAACGGTAAGTTTTCTATGTTAAACCATTACACCATTGAAAAACTGGTTACGTTTGCAATCGAAAGAAAAATGACTATAGTTGAAGAGGTAATGGCCCCTAAACTATGTTCTGGGATGAAAGTTACAGCTTCAGTGAAATCCGTTTGCAAATCGGAGTGATAGATTAGAATCGAGAGCCAACGGTAAGTTTTCTATGTTAAACCATTACACCATTGAAAAACTGGTTACGTTTGCAATCGAAAGAAAAATGACTATAGTTGAAGAGGTAATGGCCCCTAAACTATGTTCTGGGATGAAAGTTACAGCTTCAGTGAAATCCGTTTGCAAATCGGAGTGATAGATTAGAATCGAGAGCCAACGGTAAGTTTTCTATGTTAAACCATTACACCATTGAAAAACTGGTTACGTTTGCAATCGAAAGAAAAATGACTATAGTTGAAGAGGTAATGGCCCCTAAACTATGTTCTGGGATGAAAGTTACAGCTTCAGTGAAATCCGTTTGCAAATCGGAGTGATAGATTAGAATCGAGAGCCAACGGTAAGTTTTCTATGTTAAACCATTACACCATTGAAAAACTGGTTACGTTTGCAATCGAAAGAAAAATGACTATAGTTGAAGAGGTAATGGCCCCTAAACTATGTTCTGGGATGAAAGTTACAGCTTCAGTGAAATCCGTTTGCAAATCGGAGTGATAGATTAGAATCGAGAGCCAACGGTAAGTTTTCTATGTTAAACCATTACACCATTGAAAAACTGGTTACGTTTGCAATCGAAAGAAAAATGACTATAGTTGAAGAGGTAATGGCCCCTAAACTATGTTCTGGGATGAAAGTTACAGCTTCAGTGAAATCCGTTTGCAAATCGGAGTGATAGATTAGAATCGAGAGCCAACGGTAAGTTTTCTATGTTAAACCATTACACCATTGAAAAACTGGTTACGTTTGCAATCGAAAGAAAAATGACTATAGTTGAAGAGGTAATGGCCCCTAAACTATGTTCTGGGATGAAAGTTACAGCTTCAGTGAAATCCGTTTGCAAATCGGAGTGATAGATTAGAATCGAGAGCCAACGGTAAGTTTTCTATGTTAAACCATTACACCATTGAAAAACTGGTTACGTTTGCAATCGAAAGAAAAATGACTATAGTTGAAGAGGTAATGGCCCCTAAACTATGTTCTGGGATGAAAGTTACAGCTTCAGTGAAATCCGTTTGCAAATCGGAGTGATAGATTAGAATCGAGAGCCAACGGTAAGTTTTCTATGTTAAACCATTACACCATTGAAAAACTGGTTACGTTTGCAATCGAAAGAAAAATGACTATAGTTGAAGAGGTAATGGCCCCTAAACTATGTTCTGGGATGAAAGTTACAGCTTCAGTGAAATCCGTTTGCAAATCGGAGTGATAGATTAGAATCGAGAGCCAACGGTAAGTTTTCTATGTTAAACCATTACACCATTGAAAAACTGGTTACGTTTGCAATCGAAAGAAAAATGACTATAGTTGAAGAGGTAATGGCCCCTAAACTATGTTCTGGGATGAAAGTTACAGCTTCAGTGAAATCCGTTTGCAAATCGGAGTGATAGATTAGAATCGAGAGCCAACGGTAAGTTTTCTATGTTAAACCATTACACCATTGAAAAACTGGTTACGTTTGCAATCGAAAGAAAAATGACTATAGTTGAAGAGGTAATGGCCCCTAAACTATGTTCTGGGATGAAAGTTACAGCTTCAGTGAAATCCGTTTGCAAATCGGAGTGATAGATTAGAATCGAGAGCCAACGGTAAGTTTTCTATGTTAAACCATTACACCATTGAAAAACTGGTTACGTTTGCAATCGAAAGAAAAATGACTATAGTTGAAGAGGTAATGGCCCCTAAACTATGTTCTGGGATGAAAGTTACAGCTTCAGTGAAATCCGTTTGCAAATCGGAGTGATAGATTAGAATCGAGAGCCAACGGTAAGTTTTCTATGTTAAACCATTACACCATTGAAAAACTGGTTACGTTTGCAATCGAAAGAAAAATGACTATAGTTGAAGAGGTAATGGCCCCTAAACTATGTTCTGGGATGAAAGTTACAGCTTCAGTGAAATCCGTTTGCAAATCGGAGTGATAGATTAGAATCGAGAGCCAACGGTAAGTTTTCTATGTTAAACCATTACACCATTGAAAAACTGGTTACGTTTGCAATCGAAAGAAAAATGACTATAGTTGAAGAGGTAATGGCCCCTAAACTATGTTCTGGGATGAAAGTTACAGCTTCAGTGAAATCCGTTTGCAAATCGGAGTGATAGATTAGAATCGAGAGCCAACGGTAAGTTTTCTATGTTAAACCATTACACCATTGAAAAACTGGTTACGTTTGCAATCGAAAGAAAAATGACTATAGTTGAAGAGGTAATGGCCCCTAAACTATGTTCTGGGATGAAAGTTACAGCTTCAGTGAAATCCGTTTGCAAATCGGAGTGATAGATTAGAATCGAGAGCCAACGGTAAGTTTTCTATGTTAAACCATTACACCATTGAAAAACTGGTTACGTTTGCAATCGAAAGAAAAATGACTATAGTTGAAGAGGTAATGGCCCCTAAACTATGTTCTGGGATGAAAGTTACAGCTTCAGTGAAATCCGTTTGCAAATCGGAGTGATAGATTAGAATCGAGAGCCAACGGTAAGTTTTCTATGTTAAACCATTACACCATTGAAAAACTGGTTACGTTTGCAATCGAAAGAAAAATGACTATAGTTGAAGAGGTAATGGCCCCTAAACTATGTTCTGGGATGAAAGTTACAGCTTCAGTGAAATCCGTTTGCAAATCGGAGTGATAGATTAGAATCGAGAGCCAACGGTAAGTTTTCTATGTTAAACCATTACACCATTGAAAAACTGGTTACGTTTGCAATCGAAAGAAAAATGACTATAGTTGAAGAGGTAATGGCCCCTAAACTATGTTCTGGGATGAAAGTTACAGCTTCAGTGAAATCCGTTTGCAAATCGGAGTGATAGATTAGAATCGAGAGCCAACGGTAAGTTTTCTATGTTAAACCATTACACCATTGAAAAACTGGTTACGTTTGCAATCGAAAGAAAAATGACTATAGTTGAAGAGGTAATGGCCCCTAAACTATGTTCTGGGATGAAAGTTACAGCTTCAGTGAAATCCGTTTGCAAATCGGAGTGATAGATTAGAATCGAGAGCCAACGGTAAGTTTTCTATGTTAAACCATTACACCATTGAAAAACTGGTTACGTTTGCAATCGAAAGAAAAATGACTATAGTTGAAGAGGTAATGGCCCCTAAACTATGTTCTGGGATGAAAGTTACAGCTTCAGTGAAATCCGTTTGCAAATCGGAGTGATAGATTAGAATCGAGAGCCAACGGTAAGTTTTCTATGTTAAACCATTACACCATTGAAAAACTGGTTACGTTTGCAATCGAAAGAAAAATGACTATAGTTGAAGAGGTAATGGCCCCTAAACTATGTTCTGGGATGAAAGTTACAGCTTCAGTGAAATCCGTTTGCAAATCGGAGTGATAGATTAGAATCGAGAGCCAACGGTAAGTTTTCTATGTTAAACCATTACACCATTGAAAAACTGGTTACGTTTGCAATCGAAAGAAAAATGACTATAGTTGAAGAGGTAATGGCCCCTAAACTATGTTCTGGGATGAAAGTTACAGCTTCAGTGAAATCCGTTTGCAAATCGGAGTGATAGATTAGAATCGAGAGCCAACGGTAAGTTTTCTATGTTAAACCATTACACCATTGAAAAACTGGTTACGTTTGCAATCGAAAGAAAAATGACTATAGTTGAAGAGGTAATGGCCCCTAAACTATGTTCTGGGATGAAAGTTACAGCTTCAGTGAAATCCGTTTGCAAATCGGAGTGATAGATTAGAATCGAGAGCCAACGGTAAGTTTTCTATGTTAAACCATTACACCATTGAAAAACTGGTTACGTTTGCAATCGAAAGAAAAATGACTATAGTTGAAGAGGTAATGGCCCCTAAACTATGTTCTGGGATGAAAGTTACAGCTTCAGTGAAATCCGTTTGCAAATCGGAGTGATAGATTAGAATCGAGAGCCAACGGTAAGTTTTCTATGTTAAACCATTACACCATTGAAAAACTGGTTACGTTTGCAATCGAAAGAAAAATGACTATAGTTGAAGAGGTAATGGCCCCTAAACTATGTTCTGGGATGAAAGTTACAGCTTCAGTGAAATCCGTTTGCAAATCGGAGTGATAGATTAGAATCGAGAGCCAACGGTAAGTTTTCTATGTTAAACCATTACACCATTGAAAAACTGGTTACGTTTGCAATCGAAAGAAAAATGACTATAGTTGAAGAGGTAATGGCCCCTAAACTATGTTCTGGGATGAAAGTTACAGCTTCAGTGAAATCCGTTTGCAAATCGGAGTGATAGATTAGAATCGAGAGCCAACGGTAAGTTTTCTATGTTAAACCATTACACCATTGAAAAACTGGTTACGTTTGCAATCGAAAGAAAAATGACTATAGTTGAAGAGGTAATGGCCCCTAAACTATGTTCTGGGATGAAAGTTACAGCTTCAGTGAAATCCGTTTGCAAATCGGAGTGATAGATTAGAATCGAGAGCCAACGGTAAGTTTTCTATGTTAAACCATTACACCATTGAAAAACTGGTTACGTTTGCAATCGAAAGAAAAATGACTATAGTTGAAGAGGTAATGGCCCCTAAACTATGTTCTGGGATGAAAGTTACAGCTTCAGTGAAATCCGTTTGCAAATCGGAGTGATAGATTAGAATCGAGAGCCAACGGTAAGTTTTCTATGTTAAACCATTACACCATTGAAAAACTGGTTACGTTTGCAATCGAAAGAAAAATGACTATAGTTGAAGAGGTAATGGCCCCTAAACTATGTTCTGGGATGAAAGTTACAGCTTCAGTGAAATCCGTTTGCAAATCGGAGTGATAGATTAGAATCGAGAGCCAACGGTAAGTTTTCTATGTTAAACCATTACACCATTGAAAAACTGGTTACGTTTGCAATCGAAAGAAAAATGACTATAGTTGAAGAGGTAATGGCCCCTAAACTATGTTCTGGGATGAAAGTTACAGCTTCAGTGAAATCCGTTTGCAAATCGGAGTGATAGATTAGAATCGAGAGCCAACGGTAAGTTTTCTATGTTAAACCATTACACCATTGAAAAACTGGTTACGTTTGCAATCGAAAGAAAAATGACTATAGTTGAAGAGGTAATGGCCCCTAAACTATGTTCTGGGATGAAAGTTACAGCTTCAGTGAAATCCGTTTGCAAATCGGAGTGATAGATTAGAATCGAGAGCCAACGGTAAGTTTTCTATGTTAAACCATTACACCATTGAAAAACTGGTTACGTTTGCAATCGAAAGAAAAATGACTATAGTTGAAGAGGTAATGGCCCCTAAACTATGTTCTGGGATGAAAGTTACAGCTTCAGTGAAATCCGTTTGCAAATCGGAGTGATAGATTAGAATCGAGAGCCAACGGTAAGTTTTCTATGTTAAACCATTACACCATTGAAAAACTGGTTACGTTTGCAATCGAAAGAAAAATGACTATAGTTGAAGAGGTAATGGCCCCTAAACTATGTTCTGGGATGAAAGTTACAGCTTCAGTGAAATCCGTTTGCAAATCGGAGTGATAGATTAGAATCGAGAGCCAACGGTAAGTTTTCTATGTTAAACCATTACACCATTGAAAAACTGGTTACGTTTGCAATCGAAAGAAAAATGACTATAGTTGAAGAGGTAATGGCCCCTAAACTATGTTCTGGGATGAAAGTTACAGCTTCAGTGAAATCCGTTTGCAAATCGGAGTGATAGATTAGAATCGAGAGCCAACGGTAAGTTTTCTATGTTAAACCATTACACCATTGAAAAACTGGTTACGTTTGCAATCGAAAGAAAAATGACTATAGTTGAAGAGGTAATGGCCCCTAAACTATGTTCTGGGATGAAAGTTACAGCTTCAGTGAAATCCGTTTGCAAATCGGAGTGATAGATTAGAATCGAGAGCCAACGGTAAGTTTTCTATGTTAAACCATTACACCATTGAAAAACTGGTTACGTTTGCAATCGAAAGAAAAATGACTATAGTTGAAGAGGTAATGGCCCCTAAACTATGTTCTGGGATGAAAGTTACAGCTTCAGTGAAATCCGTTTGCAAATCGGAGTGATAGATTAGAATCGAGAGCCAACGGTAAGTTTTCTATGTTAAACCATTACACCATTGAAAAACTGGTTACGTTTGCAATCGAAAGAAAAATGACTATAGTTGAAGAGGTAATGGCCCCTAAACTATGTTCTGGGATGAAAGTTACAGCTTCAGTGAAATCCGTTTGCAAATCGGAGTGATAGATTAGAATCGAGAGCCAACGGTAAGTTTTCTATGTTAAACCATTACACCATTGAAAAACTGGTTACGTTTGCAATCGAAAGAAAAATGACTATAGTTGAAGAGGTAATGGCCCCTAAACTATGTTCTGGGATGAAAGTTACAGCTTCAGTGAAATCCGTTTGCAAATCGGAGTGATAGATTAGAATCGAGAGCCAACGGTAAGTTTTCTATGTTAAACCATTACACCATTGAAAAACTGGTTACGTTTGCAATCGAAAGAAAAATGACTATAGTTGAAGAGGTAATGGCCCCTAAACTATGTTCTGGGATGAAAGTTACAGCTTCAGTGAAATCCGTTTGCAAATCGGAGTGATAGATTAGAATCGAGAGCCAACGGTAAGTTTTCTATGTTAAACCATTACACCATTGAAAAACTGGTTACGTTTGCAATCGAAAGAAAAATGACTATAGTTGAAGAGGTAATGGCCCCTAAACTATGTTCTGGGATGAAAGTTACAGCTTCAGTGAAATCCGTTTGCAAATCGGAGTGATAGATTAGAATCGAGAGCCAACGGTAAGTTTTCTATGTTAAACCATTACACCATTGAAAAACTGGTTACGTTTGCAATCGAAAGAAAAATGACTATAGTTGAAGAGGTAATGGCCCCTAAACTATGTTCTGGGATGAAAGTTACAGCTTCAGTGAAATCCGTTTGCAAATCGGAGTGATAGATTAGAATCGAGAGCCAACGGTAAGTTTTCTATGTTAAACCATTACACCATTGAAAAACTGGTTACGTTTGCAATCGAAAGAAAAATGACTATAGTTGAAGAGGTAATGGCCCCTAAACTATGTTCTGGGATGAAAGTTACAGCTTCAGTGAAATCCGTTTGCAAATCGGAGTGATAGATTAGAATCGAGAGCCAACGGTAAGTTTTCTATGTTAAACCATTACACCATTGAAAAACTGGTTACGTTTGCAATCGAAAGAAAAATGACTATAGTTGAAGAGGTAATGGCCCCTAAACTATGTTCTGGGATGAAAGTTACAGCTTCAGTGAAATCCGTTTGCAAATCGGAGTGATAGATTAGAATCGAGAGCCAACGGTAAGTTTTCTATGTTAAACCATTACACCATTGAAAAACTGGTTACGTTTGCAATCGAAAGAAAAATGACTATAGTTGAAGAGGTAATGGCCCCTAAACTATGTTCTGGGATGAAAGTTACAGCTTCAGTGAAATCCGTTTGCAAATCGGAGTGATAGATTAGAATCGAGAGCCAACGGTAAGTTTTCTATGTTAAACCATTACACCATTGAAAAACTGGTTACGTTTGCAATCGAAAGAAAAATGACTATAGTTGAAGAGGTAATGGCCCCTAAACTATGTTCTGGGATGAAAGTTACAGCTTCAGTGAAATCCGTTTGCAAATCGGAGTGATAGATTAGAATCGAGAGCCAACGGTAAGTTTTCTATGTTAAACCATTACACCATTGAAAAACTGGTTACGTTTGCAATCGAAAGAAAAATGACTATAGTTGAAGAGGTAATGGCCCCTAAACTATGTTCTGGGATGAAAGTTACAGCTTCAGTGAAATCCGTTTGCAAATCGGAGTGATAGATTAGAATCGAGAGCCAACGGTAAGTTTTCTATGTTAAACCATTACACCATTGAAAAACTGGTTACGTTTGCAATCGAAAGAAAAATGACTATAGTTGAAGAGGTAATGGCCCCTAAACTATGTTCTGGGATGAAAGTTACAGCTTCAGTGAAATCCGTTTGCAAATCGGAGTGATAGATTAGAATCGAGAGCCAACGGTAAGTTTTCTATGTTAAACCATTACACCATTGAAAAACTGGTTACGTTTGCAATCGAAAGAAAAATGACTATAGTTGAAGAGGTAATGGCCCCTAAACTATGTTCTGGGATGAAAGTTACAGCTTCAGTGAAATCCGTTTGCAAATCGGAGTGATAGATTAGAATCGAGAGCCAACGGTAAGTTTTCTATGTTAAACCATTACACCATTGAAAAACTGGTTACGTTTGCAATCGAAAGAAAAATGACTATAGTTGAAGAGGTAATGGCCCCTAAACTATGTTCTGGGATGAAAGTTACAGCTTCAGTGAAATCCGTTTGCAAATCGGAGTGATAGATTAGAATCGAGAGCCAACGGTAAGTTTTCTATGTTAAACCATTACACCATTGAAAAACTGGTTACGTTTGCAATCGAAAGAAAAATGACTATAGTTGAAGAGGTAATGGCCCCTAAACTATGTTCTGGGATGAAAGTTACAGCTTCAGTGAAATCCGTTTGCAAATCGGAGTGATAGATTAGAATCGAGAGCCAACGGTAAGTTTTCTATGTTAAACCATTACACCATTGAAAAACTGGTTACGTTTGCAATCGAAAGAAAAATGACTATAGTTGAAGAGGTAATGGCCCCTAAACTATGTTCTGGGATGAAAGTTACAGCTTCAGTGAAATCCGTTTGCAAATCGGAGTGATAGATTAGAATCGAGAGCCAACGGTAAGTTTTCTATGTTAAACCATTACACCATTGAAAAACTGGTTACGTTTGCAATCGAAAGAAAAATGACTATAGTTGAAGAGGTAATGGCCCCTAAACTATGTTCTGGGATGAAAGTTACAGCTTCAGTGAAATCCGTTTGCAAATCGGAGTGATAGATTAGAATCGAGAGCCAACGGTAAGTTTTCTATGTTAAACCATTACACCATTGAAAAACTGGTTACGTTTGCAATCGAAAGAAAAATGACTATAGTTGAAGAGGTAATGGCCCCTAAACTATGTTCTGGGATGAAAGTTACAGCTTCAGTGAAATCCGTTTGCAAATCGGAGTGATAGATTAGAATCGAGAGCCAACGGTAAGTTTTCTATGTTAAACCATTACACCATTGAAAAACTGGTTACGTTTGCAATCGAAAGAAAAATGACTATAGTTGAAGAGGTAATGGCCCCTAAACTATGTTCTGGGATGAAAGTTACAGCTTCAGTGAAATCCGTTTGCAAATCGGAGTGATAGATTAGAATCGAGAGCCAACGGTAAGTTTTCTATGTTAAACCATTACACCATTGAAAAACTGGTTACGTTTGCAATCGAAAGAAAAATGACTATAGTTGAAGAGGTAATGGCCCCTAAACTATGTTCTGGGATGAAAGTTACAGCTTCAGTGAAATCCGTTTGCAAATCGGAGTGATAGATTAGAATCGAGAGCCAACGGTAAGTTTTCTATGTTAAACCATTACACCATTGAAAAACTGGTTACGTTTGCAATCGAAAGAAAAATGACTATAGTTGAAGAGGTAATGGCCCCTAAACTATGTTCTGGGATGAAAGTTACAGCTTCAGTGAAATCCGTTTGCAAATCGGAGTGATAGATTAGAATCGAGAGCCAACGGTAAGTTTTCTATGTTAAACCATTACACCATTGAAAAACTGGTTACGTTTGCAATCGAAAGAAAAATGACTATAGTTGAAGAGGTAATGGCCCCTAAACTATGTTCTGGGATGAAAGTTACAGCTTCAGTGAAATCCGTTTGCAAATCGGAGTGATAGATTAGAATCGAGAGCCAACGGTAAGTTTTCTATGTTAAACCATTACACCATTGAAAAACTGGTTACGTTTGCAATCGAAAGAAAAATGACTATAGTTGAAGAGGTAATGGCCCCTAAACTATGTTCTGGGATGAAAGTTACAGCTTCAGTGAAATCCGTTTGCAAATCGGAGTGATAGATTAGAATCGAGAGCCAACGGTAAGTTTTCTATGTTAAACCATTACACCATTGAAAAACTGGTTACGTTTGCAATCGAAAGAAAAATGACTATAGTTGAAGAGGTAATGGCCCCTAAACTATGTTCTGGGATGAAAGTTACAGCTTCAGTGAAATCCGTTTGCAAATCGGAGTGATAGATTAGAATCGAGAGCCAACGGTAAGTTTTCTATGTTAAACCATTACACCATTGAAAAACTGGTTACGTTTGCAATCGAAAGAAAAATGACTATAGTTGAAGAGGTAATGGCCCCTAAACTATGTTCTGGGATGAAAGTTACAGCTTCAGTGAAATCCGTTTGCAAATCGGAGTGATAGATTAGAATCGAGAGCCAACGGTAAGTTTTCTATGTTAAACCATTACACCATTGAAAAACTGGTTACGTTTGCAATCGAAAGAAAAATGACTATAGTTGAAGAGGTAATGGCCCCTAAACTATGTTCTGGGATGAAAGTTACAGCTTCAGTGAAATCCGTTTGCAAATCGGAGTGATAGATTAGAATCGAGAGCCAACGGTAAGTTTTCTATGTTAAACCATTACACCATTGAAAAACTGGTTACGTTTGCAATCGAAAGAAAAATGACTATAGTTGAAGAGGTAATGGCCCCTAAACTATGTTCTGGGATGAAAGTTACAGCTTCAGTGAAATCCGTTTGCAAATCGGAGTGATAGATTAGAATCGAGAGCCAACGGTAAGTTTTCTATGTTAAACCATTACACCATTGAAAAACTGGTTACGTTTGCAATCGAAAGAAAAATGACTATAGTTGAAGAGGTAATGGCCCCTAAACTATGTTCTGGGATGAAAGTTACAGCTTCAGTGAAATCCGTTTGCAAATCGGAGTGATAGATTAGAATCGAGAGCCAACGGTAAGTTTTCTATGTTAAACCATTACACCATTGAAAAACTGGTTACGTTTGCAATCGAAAGAAAAATGACTATAGTTGAAGAGGTAATGGCCCCTAAACTATGTTCTGGGATGAAAGTTACAGCTTCAGTGAAATCCGTTTGCAAATCGGAGTGATAGATTAGAATCGAGAGCCAACGGTAAGTTTTCTATGTTAAACCATTACACCATTGAAAAACTGGTTACGTTTGCAATCGAAAGAAAAATGACTATAGTTGAAGAGGTAATGGCCCCTAAACTATGTTCTGGGATGAAAGTTACAGCTTCAGTGAAATCCGTTTGCAAATCGGAGTGATAGATTAGAATCGAGAGCCAACGGTAAGTTTTCTATGTTAAACCATTACACCATTGAAAAACTGGTTACGTTTGCAATCGAAAGAAAAATGACTATAGTTGAAGAGGTAATGGCCCCTAAACTATGTTCTGGGATGAAAGTTACAGCTTCAGTGAAATCCGTTTGCAAATCGGAGTGATAGATTAGAATCGAGAGCCAACGGTAAGTTTTCTATGTTAAACCATTACACCATTGAAAAACTGGTTACGTTTGCAATCGAAAGAAAAATGACTATAGTTGAAGAGGTAATGGCCCCTAAACTATGTTCTGGGATGAAAGTTACAGCTTCAGTGAAATCCGTTTGCAAATCGGAGTGATAGATTAGAATCGAGAGCCAACGGTAAGTTTTCTATGTTAAACCATTACACCATTGAAAAACTGGTTACGTTTGCAATCGAAAGAAAAATGACTATAGTTGAAGAGGTAATGGCCCCTAAACTATGTTCTGGGATGAAAGTTACAGCTTCAGTGAAATCCGTTTGCAAATCGGAGTGATAGATTAGAATCGAGAGCCAACGGTAAGTTTTCTATGTTAAACCATTACACCATTGAAAAACTGGTTACGTTTGCAATCGAAAGAAAAATGACTATAGTTGAAGAGGTAATGGCCCCTAAACTATGTTCTGGGATGAAAGTTACAGCTTCAGTGAAATCCGTTTGCAAATCGGAGTGATAGATTAGAATCGAGAGCCAACGGTAAGTTTTCTATGTTAAACCATTACACCATTGAAAAACTGGTTACGTTTGCAATCGAAAGAAAAATGACTATAGTTGAAGAGGTAATGGCCCCTAAACTATGTTCTGGGATGAAAGTTACAGCTTCAGTGAAATCCGTTTGCAAATCGGAGTGATAGATTAGAATCGAGAGCCAACGGTAAGTTTTCTATGTTAAACCATTACACCATTGAAAAACTGGTTACGTTTGCAATCGAAAGAAAAATGACTATAGTTGAAGAGGTAATGGCCCCTAAACTATGTTCTGGGATGAAAGTTACAGCTTCAGTGAAATCCGTTTGCAAATCGGAGTGATAGATTAGAATCGAGAGCCAACGGTAAGTTTTCTATGTTAAACCATTACACCATTGAAAAACTGGTTACGTTTGCAATCGAAAGAAAAATGACTATAGTTGAAGAGGTAATGGCCCCTAAACTATGTTCTGGGATGAAAGTTACAGCTTCAGTGAAATCCGTTTGCAAATCGGAGTGATAGATTAGAATCGAGAGCCAACGGTAAGTTTTCTATGTTAAACCATTACACCATTGAAAAACTGGTTACGTTTGCAATCGAAAGAAAAATGACTATAGTTGAAGAGGTAATGGCCCCTAAACTATGTTCTGGGATGAAAGTTACAGCTTCAGTGAAATCCGTTTGCAAATCGGAGTGATAGATTAGAATCGAGAGCCAACGGTAAGTTTTCTATGTTAAACCATTACACCATTGAAAAACTGGTTACGTTTGCAATCGAAAGAAAAATGACTATAGTTGAAGAGGTAATGGCCCCTAAACTATGTTCTGGGATGAAAGTTACAGCTTCAGTGAAATCCGTTTGCAAATCGGAGTGATAGATTAGAATCGAGAGCCAACGGTAAGTTTTCTATGTTAAACCATTACACCATTGAAAAACTGGTTACGTTTGCAATCGAAAGAAAAATGACTATAGTTGAAGAGGTAATGGCCCCTAAACTATGTTCTGGGATGAAAGTTACAGCTTCAGTGAAATCCGTTTGCAAATCGGAGTGATAGATTAGAATCGAGAGCCAACGGTAAGTTTTCTATGTTAAACCATTACACCATTGAAAAACTGGTTACGTTTGCAATCGAAAGAAAAATTACGGGGGCGCTAGTGAGGCGCTTACTGGAGAAGATGTGCCTTCAGTGAGCTCCTGCTTCACATCCAGACTGCACTTGATATACCCCACGGATCTGGACGAGTGATACCTTGAATCGAAGCTAAAGGGCCCAGGAATGCATAGGAGCCCTCAACAGTACCCTCTGAGAAGCCGCAAATCTGCAAGACCCCTGCTTTCTCCACTTCGTTTCAGGAGGAATTTTTCCAAGATGGCCGACAGGGCCTTGCCTGAAAACACAGCTCAGCTTCTCCCTGCAGCTTCCCTGCCTCCCACGGATGATCCAGCTTACATGGAGGACCAGTTCCCGGGACCCTCGCAAGAACTATCACCAGGTCAGCCTCCTAGATCGCCCGGCTTAACACCAGGTGCGTCACAGCCGCCACCGCTAATTACGCATGCCGCTACGCATAGTACGCATAAAAATACGCATGCCCCATGCAAGTCAATGGCGGAAAATACGCGTAAAAATACGCATTACGCATACGGCAATACGCAATGCCATGCAGAAGATACGCTTGAGCATGCGCATCAAACGCCACCTAGACCTACGCAACAAAGTACGCATCGGACACCCGAACGCGTACGAACCCAACAAGAAGGTACGCATGAAAATACGCATGGTGAAGAGAAGGATACGCGTCAGTCATCACAATTACAGGGCATGTCAGCAGAAGACCTGATGCGTACCATGAGGCGTATTTTTAAGGAGGAATTACGCGATGCGGTGGATGAACTCTCTCAGCAAATAAATGATATCGGGCAAAGAGTTGATGTCTTGGAGAAGCAAACAGATGACTTAGTTACAGCCATTAATCAAGACAGAAAACAGCTCGATGACCATGACGATAGGCTGGACGCGCATGAAGCGAAGCTGGAAGATCTGGAGAACCGCAGTAGAAGAGCAAATGTGAGGATCCGAGGACTCCCTGAGTCTTTTGAGGACCCAGAAGCGATAGCCAACAAGCTTTTTGCAACTCTTCTCCCCCAAGTTGATCCTGCTCATTGGAGGGTGATTCGCATCCACAGGGCTTTAACCAAACCAAGAAACCCAGATCTTCCGCGTGATATTATAGCTAAGCTGGCTTCAGAGGATGCGCGAGACAAAATCCTGGTGGCAGCAAGGGATCTTACAACACTCCCAGAAGTCCCGGCCTCAGTCCAATTGTATGCCGACCTGGCACCAGCTACCATTGCTAGACGACGAGAAATGAGGCCGTACACGCTGGCTCTGCAACAGCATTCCATCAAATATCGATGGGGCTTCCCCTTCTTGCTGACCTTCAAGATTAATGGCAAACTATACAACTGCAAGAGACCGGAAGAGGCGGCTCAGGCCCTCAATGAGGCGTCTATCCCCTTCACCATTCCGAAGCCGGGCCAACCACCTCCCAAGACCCAACGTTCTGGGAAACCACGAAGAGTATGGAACACGGCTGGAGGCTCTTCATTTCGCCCGCGGCAGTTGGACATGGATGCGGCCTGATGCCCTGATTCGAGTTTCCATTTGAATGACCTATAGTGGTCTATGGCACCCATCAGGTGTCCCAAACATGTCAATCCCCTTTATGATGTGGGTGACATGTCAACATGAGCAATTCCCCTAATTGACTCATTGGTTTTGTGTGGCCTCTACATGCGCCATTACCCTTTATGATGTGGGTGGCGTGAAGACACCATCCGTTTCTTGGAAGAAGTTTTAAGACTCAAGGTTTACTCCAGGCTTGGAGGTAACCTGGCCGGCTGAAAAAGGCCCGGCATAATATTTCAGCATTGCCCCTTTATGATGTTGGGCAGATGCCGTGATTATAATTTCATACTGGACTAAGTAGAGGCCCCACATCTGTTATAGAATGGGCAGCATCCGGCTGCTGTGAGTTTGGGAACAGAGACACCTGAGTGCATCGCACAGTACTTTTGCCTCTGCCAGATGCATTGGATGCCCCATGATTGTTTTATAGTTATCTTGCTAATATGCCATTAGGTTAGACATTCGGTTAATATGTCTGGACTTTTTAGACCTTAACATAGGAAGGTTTATATTGCGGGTTCGCTGTGTTTGGATCCGTGTGGTTATAATTGTTGTTAATTATATTAGATATCTATGCAGTCAGATGTGATACACTGTGGCTGTTCCCCCCTTGTTAGATGGTGCCTGGAGTTAGGCGGGCGCTTTTTGCGCGGGCCCGACCCCAACCACCATCATCGCACGCTTGTGCTGTCCCCCCCCTGATAGGTCAAGAAGACACACGGGGTGCGGTGTGTTTCAACACCAGCCCCCTCCTTACAATGTTCAGAATAGACAAGAATCCAAGCCAGACTTGTTCAGCTGTCCTTTTAGCTTTCCAATATTTCATGAGAATCTTCCCATTTATTCCACCATGAGCAATAAACCCTGCAACATTGTTACCCATAATGTAAGAGGCCTGAACTCCCCCCATAAACGAAAGAAGGCACTTGTTGAGCTGGCCCGATCTTCCCCAGACGTGATCTGTCTCCAGGAGTCCCACTTCACTAATAAATCATATCCTAAATTCTTTCATCCCAAATATAAAAGAGCATTCTGTTCAAACTACACCCAGAAAAAAAGAGGAGTGGTTATTCTCTTGGCGAACTCGTTTCCTTTTGAGGTAAGCTCTTGCCTCACTGACTCCGAGGGAACACATTGTATTCTCCTTGGTCAGTATCAAAACAAAACACTTTGCATTACAAACATTTACGCCCCCCCTGACCGGACCACGGAGGTTATTTCCGGAGTATCGGACATTCTTTTAACTTTGAAGTTTGATACTTTGATCTGGGCGGGAGACTTTAATATTACCCCAAACAATAATTTAGACAGAACGCACCCACAGAGATCAACGGAAGCTAAAAGAGCGAAAGCTATCTTTGAAAAAATACTTAAGCTTCATTGTTTGGTGGACTCCTGGAGGGAGAGCAATGGCAAACAAAGAGGTTACACATATATGTCGGCCCCCCATAATTCATACTCCAGGATCGATTTCATACTTATATCACTCACTAGTCTTCCCTCCCTGATTTACGCCAGAAATCTGCTGTGTCCGTGGTCGGATCATGACCCCCTTCTTATAGCTCTAAATTCATTGACACCTAAAACATCCAGAGCCCCCTGGCGTCTGAATGAGGCCCTTCTATATAATTCAGATATTAGTAGTGGAATCGAGAATACGATCTCTGAATACTTTCGTATAAACGATACAGGAGACATATCCCCGATGACAGTGTGGCTAGCGCATAAGGCGGTAGTGAGAGGTGATCTGATCCAGGCAGCCTCCAAATTCAAGAGAGATAGAAATAAGATTATTTCCGATATTGAATTTAAACTGCATAAGCTTCATATGGTTAACACGCTGCAGCCATCAAGATTCCTTCTAAAACAAATTCAAGATTTGCAATTACAGGCTGATGCCCTTCTCAACTCAGAAACAGAAAAGGCTCTTAGATGGACTGCTGCGGCCTCATACGATCAGCTAAATAAACCTAAAAGATGGCTAGCAGCCAAACTTCGGGCCCAACAGACCGTCAACCGAATCCTTAAAATTAGGGGCAAGGATGGAAATGTTACTTCCAATCCAGATACGATATATGAAATATTCTCTGACTATTATAAGGAGTTATATAGCGATAAAGATGATAATACCTACGCTCAGAGCAGACAAAATTTTTTAGACTCCACTATTAAAAAGACCCTGACCGCGGACACAGTTAAGATGTTGAATGCTGACATAACCCAGGAGGAAATTCACTTGGCAATTAAGAAGCTTAAAAGAGCAAAAGCCCCTGGACCCGATGGTTTCTCCCCCATATACTATAAAAAATACGAGGCCCTTTTATCCCCCCACCTCCAAAAATGCTTTAATTATTTGATGCAGGGAAATATACCCCCCACAGACTTTCTGTCCTCAGCAGTTGTGATGATTCCTAAACCACAAAGAGATTTATTACTCCCCAAAAATTATCGCCCCATATCCCTCCTGGGGGTAGATTATAAATTATTTACGGCTATACTAGCGGAGCGACTTAATAACATCCTGCCGGCTTTAATCCACAGAGACCAGGTTGGTTTTGTGCCAAAAAGGCAAGCCCCTGACAACATCCGTAAGATTGTTACCCTGCAACATTATTGTAAGCAGACCGCCACATGTGTGGCCATCTTGGCTCTTGATATGGAGAAGGCATTTGACCTGATACGATGGCCATACATGGAGGCGGTCCTGCAAAAATATGGGGTGCACGGAAATTATTTGAAGGCCATCTCGGCACTATATTCACGGCCTACTGCCACCCTGAAGATGCCCTCCATCACTAAACGATCATTCTCAATCCAGAGGGGCACACGGCAGGGATGTCCCTTATCGCCGGGATTATTTGCACTTATGATGGAACCTTTGGCAGAAAAGATCCGACGGAACCCCGAAATAGTGGGGGTGAGGGTGGGGTCCAGGGAATATAAAACATCACTATTCGCTGACGATGTCCTCTTGACCCTTACCTCGCCCCATGACTCGATCCCAAAGTTGTTGGAGGAGATTGAAAACTTCTCGCCCTTCTCTGGGTTCCGTTTAAATTTAGATAAATCTGAACTTATGATTTCAAAAATGGACCGGACAGACGCGGCACTTTTGGCCAAGCGATATGGGCTGCAATTTCAATCTCAATTTATCCAATACCTGGGCATCAAGCTAGCAGCGGACCCCTCTAACCTCTATAAATTAAATTATCCCTCAATGTATTCTAGATTGACTCATGATTTGGAGAGCTGGGAGGACTATCCCCTGTCCATGCTCGGACGGATTTCAGCCGTCAGGATGACGCTCCTACCTAGGTTGCTGTACTTATTCCGAACTATCCCCGTAGCTGTAACGAAAGGCCCGGTTCAGCACTTGCAAACGCTGATACAAAAGTTTATATGGAGGAAGCGGAAGGCCAGAATAAAATATCTTACGCTAGCCAGGCCCAGAGACCTTGGAGGACTTAATGCTCCACTTTTATTTAATTATTATAAAGCGGCCCAGATAGCTCAGTTAGCAACAGCGAATGCCAACCCACTGATAGCCCCATTATGGGTGGAAATTGAATCACAGCTAGTGTCTCCCCTATCTCTAGCAGGTTTGATGTGGGCCAAGAAGATCCCGATTGCTAAAATTAGGAAGCTCTCCCCAGTCTCAGCCCACTCACTTAGCCTGTGGTCTAAAATTAGATTTGTTATGCGATTGCAATCCACACCCTCGTGTATGACCCAAATATTCCGCAACCCGGACTTTGTACCGGGCCAATCCATGAACCAATTCAAATGGTGGTATACGAAAGGATTTCAGACTGTGGGGAAATTTCTATGTTCTTTCAAAATCTCCACTCCCGCCCAGTTTATTAAGAACCATAGTGTCCCCAGGGAAGAGTTGGGTAGGCTGGACCTAATATTTAAGTATTTGTCCACTCTGGATCCTAAAAGATAAGTCCTGACGTACTGTCCCTTTGAAGTCAGGTGCAAGAATGGGCCCATGGACAGAGGCTTTATCTCAGAACTATATGCAATCCTCTCTTACCCCACGATTGATGGCAAGCTTAAAGCCCAGATTGATTGGGAGAAGGACAGCGGGATGGAGATTTCTGAGTCCAAGTGGACCCATTGTTGCACATCACTGACACGAGGTTCCTTATTCTATTCGTCTATAGAGACATCATTCAAATTACTCCACAGAATTCACCTCACCCCCGTCAAATTGCATATCTTCAACTCAACGGCCTCTCCATATTGTTTCCGGAAATGCGGACAGATTGGGTCCTTGTGGCACATCTGGTGGGCTTGCCCTAAGGCACACACATTCTGGTCAGGGATCTGGAGTAAAATTCAACTAATCACTGGTATACAATCTGATATGGATCCTTCTGTGATTTTACTAGGTAACCGCCCTAAATCCGTGAAATATGCCACACATAAACTGGTCCAATTCGCACTTTCACAAGCTAGAAGACACCTGGCCTCCAAATGGAAATCAACTGGGCTGTCAGTGGACGAGGTCTTTCGCAATCTTAATAACACCATGACTTCTGAGCATATTAGAGCTAAGATTTTCGATACAACTGAAATTTTTTTTAAAGTATGGGATCCATGGATTGAGTGGCAGGACAATGCCGGCCTTTCATACGTCCTCCACTCCTTCTAGGATAGCTCCATCCCCCGGGTCTCTGACCATATACTTATTGGGTAACGACATACATGCTAGTTTGGCAGTTGAACATGTGAGATATCTCATACTCTATGTCTTTTATAGCTCATTCTGAACATGAAAGCTTATCAAAGTACCGGCTGGGTGGGTGCACGCTCCACCCCCTATGACCTATCCCTCCCCTCCTTTCCCCCCCCCCACCACCACACCCTTTCCTCCCTATCCTACTGGGTGTACCATTGGCATGATGTGGAGTCCCCACCCATGGTCCATCCTTTCACCCCCTACCCTTCCCCCCCTTAGCCACCCCCTTATTCCCACCCCCCCTACCCCCCTTACTATATTGCAAGTATGTTAAGATGTTTTGGATATATCTTTGTATTATTTGTACGCATTTTTGTATGTTTTTGGCTCTCAAGAAAAACATCTGTTTTATGTGACCCTGATTATCTGTTCTGTAAGATATTCCCCACATGTGGGGAAATTTTGATATTTTGACTCGTTTGTTAACTGAATCATATCTTAATAAACACCCTTGGAACGAAAGAAAAATGACTATAGTTGAAGAGGTAATGGCCCCTAAACTATGTTCTGGGATGAAAGTTACAGCTTCAGTGAAATCCGTTTGCAAATCGGAGTGATAGATTAGAATCGAGAGCCAACGGTAAGTTTTCTATGTTAAACCATTACACCATTGAAAAACTGGTTACGTTTGCAATCGAAAGAAAAATGACTATAGTTGAAGAGGTAATGGCCCCTAAACTATGTTCTGGGATGAAAGTTACAGCTTCAGTGAAATCCGTTTGCAAATCGGAGTGATAGATTAGAATCGAGAGCCAACGGTAAGTTTTCTATGTTAAACCATTACACCATTGAAAAACTGGTTACGTTTGCAATCGAAAGAAAAATGACTATAGTTGAAGAGGTAATGGCCCCTAAACTATGTTCTGGGATGAAAGTTACAGCTTCAGTGAAATCCGTTTGCAAATCGGAGTGATAGATTAGAATCGAGAGCCAACGGTAAGTTTTCTATGTTAAACCATTACACCATTGAAAAACTGGTTACGTTTGCAATCGAAAGAAAAATGACTATAGTTGAAGAGGTAATGGCCCCTAAACTATGTTCTGGGATGAAAGTTACAGCTTCAGTGAAATCCGTTTGCAAATCGGAGTGATAGATTAGAATCGAGAGCCAACGGTAAGTTTTCTATGTTAAACCATTACACCATTGAAAAACTGGTTACGTTTGCAATCGAAAGAAAAATGACTATAGTTGAAGAGGTAATGGCCCCTAAACTATGTTCTGGGATGAAAGTTACAGCTTCAGTGAAATCCGTTTGCAAATCGGAGTGATAGATTAGAATCGAGAGCCAACGGTAAGTTTTCTATGTTAAACCATTACACCATTGAAAAACTGGTTACGTTTGCAATCGAAAGAAAAATGACTATAGTTGAAGAGGTAATGGCCCCTAAACTATGTTCTGGGATGAAAGTTACAGCTTCAGTGAAATCCGTTTGCAAATCGGAGTGATAGATTAGAATCGAGAGCCAACGGTAAGTTTTCTATGTTAAACCATTACACCATTGAAAAACTGGTTACGTTTGCAATCGAAAGAAAAATGACTATAGTTGAAGAGGTAATGGCCCCTAAACTATGTTCTGGGATGAAAGTTACAGCTTCAGTGAAATCCGTTTGCAAATCGGAGTGATAGATTAGAATCGAGAGCCAACGGTAAGTTTTCTATGTTAAACCATTACACCATTGAAAAACTGGTTACGTTTGCAATCGAAAGAAAAATGACTATAGTTGAAGAGGTAATGGCCCCTAAACTATGTTCTGGGATGAAAGTTACAGCTTCAGTGAAATCCGTTTGCAAATCGGAGTGATAGATTAGAATCGAGAGCCAACGGTAAGTTTTCTATGTTAAACCATTACACCATTGAAAAACTGGTTACGTTTGCAATCGAAAGAAAAATGACTATAGTTGAAGAGGTAATGGCCCCTAAACTATGTTCTGGGATGAAAGTTACAGCTTCAGTGAAATCCGTTTGCAAATCGGAGTGATAGATTAGAATCGAGAGCCAACGGTAAGTTTTCTATGTTAAACCATTACACCATTGAAAAACTGGTTACGTTTGCAATCGAAAGAAAAATGACTATAGTTGAAGAGGTAATGGCCCCTAAACTATGTTCTGGGATGAAAGTTACAGCTTCAGTGAAATCCGTTTGCAAATCGGAGTGATAGATTAGAATCGAGAGCCAACGGTAAGTTTTCTATGTTAAACCATTACACCATTGAAAAACTGGTTACGTTTGCAATCGAAAGAAAAATGACTATAGTTGAAGAGGTAATGGCCCCTAAACTATGTTCTGGGATGAAAGTTACAGCTTCAGTGAAATCCGTTTTCAAATCGGAGTGATAGATTAGAATCTAGAGCCAACGGTAAGTTTTCTATGTTAAACCAATCACAATATTTTTTATTGGAAAATTTTTCAAATTAAACATACAGTGGTCAAATGAATGACACATTGAGTAAACAACAGATATTACATAGTATATAAAACACTATATGAGTCATAGCATCTCATTATTACATACATTCCATGGTATATTGCCGTGGTTTTATTCATTACAACAGTTATAGCATTATTACATCACATCATATAGACAGATAAACTGTTGTTATGATAGGGTTTTTTTGTTAAGATGGTTGTTGGATTTTTATCTTGGTTGTATGTACTGAGCATTGAAGGGTGTTAATCAATGATTTTAAATATTTCACCTTTGTCCATTGTACTTAAAAAGAGATGTTTGGTGGAGCTGTACCTTAGGGAAATGGGGGTCCTACCCGCCTACAGAGATCCCTAAGGACGCGTCCACATATTGTATTATTGCTTTATGGATTCTTAGGTCTGGTGAAATATAATGCGGTATAGGGAATGGTGGTTCCAACAGCTTCATGTTGTGTCATTATGTCATTCCTCATGAGGTATGACTATTTCCCATCTAATATAACTCATTGTTAGGTTTGACAGTTTGCAGTTAGTAACTAACTAAAACAAAAACAGACTAAGACTAAACTAAACTAAAACTAAGCTAAGCTAAGCTAAATGAATGAATCTAAGGTGAGTACCCTAGATTAGTCTAATGTATGCAGCTTTATGAGCTGGTCTTGTTCACTAAATGTGGGTCTCTTTATAGGATAGTACTTTCAGCTATGGGGGAATGAGTTTGAATCATAAGCTTCCTTCTGACAGTGTCGACCTTGAATTTTTGAATGTGAGAGGGAGGTTGGGGGAGTCTACTGGTTAAAGAGTTTAGTTTCAGGATAAATAATTGACCACTGACTTGCCTTGTCCAGAAAGGACTGTACATCTCCGCATCTTAAAGCCCAAGCTTTTTCCGCTAATAAATTTGATTCCACTCTTTTTATAATTTCTATAGCTGTTGGGATTACTGGAGATTTCCAGTTTTCTGCGATGCAGATTTTGGTAGTGATCATGATGTGATTGAAAATTAGCCTTTCTCTAGAAGGCAAGTCCGTGGTTTTTAAATGCAGCAGAGCCATTCCTGGTGGAATGTTTGAGAGAGACACAGGCAATTTTTTAAGAAGTTGAGTAATTTCTTTCCATAATTTATGAATCTTTGGGCAATTCCAGAAAATATGAACAAGAGAACCTGTGTTATTACAATTTCTCCAACACTTGGGAGACACTTTATCGTCGAATTTTGCGATTTTCTCTGGGGTAAGGTACCATTGCCAGATAAGTTTGATAAAATTCTCATGATGAGATATACAGTGGCTTGTCTTTTTTAAGGATCTATATGCTAATGCCCAATCATCTTGTTCTATATCCTCTTGTAAGATCTCCTGCCATTTCCTTAGCTGCCATTTCGGGGTTTCGTCTTTTAGGGACAAAAGTGATCTATAGAATATTGAAGTACCTTTAGATTTATAGTTTTGAGGATCAAGTAGTTTCCCAATTTGGGGAGGAAGTGAAATAGGATTAGATTCGTGTTTTGTCAAAAATTTGCGTATTCTAAAGTATTTTGGTTTATCAATTATGGGTATGTTATAAGTAGATACAAGATCTTCAAAAGATCTGATCTCCATATTGTTCAACAAATCATCTATCCATTCTATACCATGATCAATCCAATTGTTCACTGACAAGTTTCTCAAGGCCATGTTCAGATTTATTAAAGGAATTTTTTTGGGTTTGGCTAGTGGGTCTTTCTTGCAAAGTTTTGTGAATTCTTTCCAAATTCTTAAGGTGTTGGCAGTAATAGGGTTAGATACTTTTGGTGGTATTTTCCAATTTAATCTGGATTCTAGGAATGTGGTAAAATCATTATCAGGTAGTTGAGATTCTTCGATTGATACCCAGTGTTTTGTGTCATCTTTAGTCCAGATTGCTCTGGATTGCTCCAGTATAGTGGCTTTGTAGTATTTTTCTATATCTGATACACCAATGCCCATTTCAGAGGTGTGAGTGGTGAGAATTTTGTGTGATAGCCTTGAGGACTTGTTCATCAGAACAAATTTATTGATCTGTTTCTGTATAGAGGAAAAGAATTTTTGGGGGATTTTAATTGGAATATTTCTAAATAGATACAAAAATTGTGGTAATATCATCATTTTGAAAGCGGCAGACCTGCCCATCCATGAAAATTCTAATTTTGATAACGCTTCTAATTTGAGTTTTAATTTGTTGATCCATGGGTCAAAGTTTTCCTTGTATAGTAAGGAAATCGATGGTGTAAGGAAGATACCGAGATATTTGATGGATTTGTCAGTCCAGGTGAATGTACAGGAGTCTTTAAGATCTTGGATTGCTTTTGATTGGACATTGCATGGCATAACCACTGTTTTATTCTCGTTTAGTTTGTAATAGGATATTTTGGAGAATTCATCAAGTTCTGATTTTAAATTTGTTAAAGATATTTTTGGCTTTTGTAGATACAACAAGACATCATCAGCAAATAATCCAATTTTAGTCTCTGAATCTTTTAATTGTATACCATGTATTTTTTTGTTATCTCTAATTTTTTGCGCCAGGGGTTCCATGGTCATAATAAAAATCAAAGGGGATAAGGGACATCCCTGACGAGTTCCGTTTGTAATATTAAATGAAGAAGATATAGTTCCAGATGACAGGACTCTTGCTGAAGGGTTTGAGTAAAGGGCCATTATAGCTTTATGCATAGTACCTATACAACCGAATTTGGTTAAGACGCTGGACATATATTTCCAGTTAACTCTGTCGAACGCCTTCTCTGCGTCTAAAGAGACGAAGAGGGTAGGCGTCCGACAGAGTTTAATTTCATGCATAAGAGCGAGGGCTTTCCTAGTGCTATCGTTTGTTCCTCTTCCTTTGACAAAGCCTGATTGGTCGGGTTTAATTAGTTGCGGAATAAGGGGAGTTAATCTGTTAGCTATTATGCGAGCATATAGGTTGAGGTCGGTATTTAATAATGAGATGGGTCTATAGTTCCCTGGATCTGTGGGGTCTTTCCCTTCTTTAGGGATAGTAGTGATTACTGCAGAGAGAGATTCTTTGGGAAAGACGCCGAGAGTTGCCACCTCATTAAACATATCTACTAGAGGTTTGGATAAGATGTCGGTAAATTTCTTATAATAATCATTCACAAAGCCGTCAACTCCCGGCGCCTTGTCCTTTTTTAAGACTTTAATTGCTAATTCTACCTCTTGTCGGGTGAATGGGATATTGATTTGTTTAATTTCAAAGTCTGATAGTTGAGGTAAGTTAATCTTTTCTAAATAATGATCAATCTCCTGTTGGTCTGGGGAATGTGTTTGGGGGTCCTCACTAAGGTTGTATAATTTTTTATAATATGCGGCAAGGGAGTCTACTATGTCATTCGGGTGATGAACGATAATATTTGAAATGGGGTTTTTAATTTTTATAATTCTCTGTTTGACTCTACGGCCTTTGATTTTTAAAGCCATGGCTTTCCCAGCTTTATTTCTGTCCGAGTACCAATTCTCTTTTAGTATGGATTGCCACTTGTCATATTGATCATACAAGTTTTCTGCCAATTCTTGTCTTGTTCGTTCTAATTTTGATATTAAGTCTTTCCTCTTGTTCATAGATACTTCTTTCTCCAAAGATTTTAATTCATGAAGTAATTTGTCAGTTTTTTCCCTGAATTTTCTTTTTAAAATTGCACTGTGTTTCATAAAGATACCTCGAATGTATGCTTTATGCGCATTCCATAGGGTAGATCTAGAGATTCCCTCTGTGTCGTTAAACCTAAAGTACTCCTCTAGGTCTTTTTTGATACTAGGAAAAGAGTGTTCAGAATGAAGAACTGTTTTGTTCATTCTCCATGAGGTATTATTACAGGGAGGTCCCTGTAAATCAATTTTAGCTGATAGTGGGGCATGGTCTGACCATATTCTACTTCCTATTTCCACATCTGAAAACAAGGGGAGAGTAAATTTGTCTGTTAGGATATAGTCAATCCTAGTAAAAGAATGATAGATAGAAGAGAAGAAGGTGTATTGTCTACTTTGTGGGTGCAGACATCTCCATACATCATATAATTCGAAGTTAGCTAGATTAGATTGTATGTTAGCCGGGTTTTTTCTTATGGTGCAAGAGCGATCTAATAATGGTTCTGTGACTGCATTCAAATCTCCCGTGATAACCAATGCACCTTTCTTCATCTTCGTAATTTTGTTTAATTTTTTGTTTAAGAAGCTAGACTGATGCAAGTTGGGGGAATAAATATTTGCTATTGTGTATTCTTGAGAGTTAATTTTCCCCACAACGACCACCAGTCTACCATCTATGCTGCTATATGTATCTATCTGTTCGAATCCTAATGAATCGCGTATTGCAATACATACTCCTCTTTTCTTTTTGCTAGGTAGAGTGGCGTGGTAGATCTTAGAGAAATTCTGCAGTTTAAACTTAGCTGCCCCTTTGGAATTTAAATGTGTCTCTTGGAGACATAATAAGTCTACTTTTTCATCTTTAACTAATTTATTAACTAAGAATCTTTTCCTATAGGAGTTTACTCCTCTCACATTTAGGGAGAGAATATTAAGTTTTTGCGACATTCTTTTTTTGAGAATTGCAGTTACATGATACAAACATTTTTAGGTCGAAGCCGTCAGTATAAAACCTCAAACAAATAATTGAAAGAATTCTGTTAAACAAGAAACATATCTTATGTAGTCCATAGCTGGTGGAAAGAAGGTTGGTTAATTGGAATATGAGACCATATAGTGCATATTTGTACTTATACTTATCGTAGGACCAGTTCCAAAAGTAGTAGCTTTTTGAACAAGTTAGAAGCTGGATCCTATAACAGTTGCTGAAAAATAGAAAACACACAACAACAAGAAAAAGAACATTGCAGTGTAACATGTTGCATGCATTAATTACCATGGGTCTAAAAGACCTAATCCTTTCCAAGGATTATCAGGGGATTCTCCTCTGAAAGCAGAAAAGGGGGATAAGTATCCCGAGGAGAAGGTCCTGTTAGGGGGAAAGTTTGTGGCATGAGACCACTGAGTGTAGTTTTAAGTTCCTCCACTTGCTGAGGAGGATTTCTCACCCTCTGGTTTCTCATGGGACCATTCCATTTGTTGGGTTTCTGCAGGAGGAAGGGCAAGTCTCCTTTCTTTAACGTTCACGTTCACAGTCTGAAGTTTCCATCGGTGTAGCAGTTCAAATCCTTCTTTAGGAGAATGTAGAGCGATGATCCTTCCATTTTCTCTTAGTAGGAGTTTGGTTGGGAAACCCCATTGGTAGGCAATGTTATTTTGTCTTAGCGTCGCGGTAATTGGGCCAAACTCCCTTCTAGCTTTCAAGGTCATCTGCGATAAGTCAGAATAAAGAGTCAGTTCTTGGTAGGGATCTGGGAGTTTTTTCCCTTTCCTTGTTGAGGCCAGAAATTGATCCTTTACGTGGTAAAAGTGCACCCGAGTGATGACATCTCGAGGAACTTTTTCAGGGAGAAAACTGGGTTTCGGCAGTCTATGTGTACGATCCAAAACCAACTCCGAGTCAGGAACATTTGGAAGTGTGGTTTTGATTATGTCTTTAACATATTCTTGTAATCCTTCCGTGGTGACTGATTCAGGAATGCCTCTGATCTTGACGTTGTTACGTCTATTACGGTCCTCTGAGTCGATTATTTTTTCTTTCATCCATTGGACGTCTTCGTATACCTCATTGTGTGAGTCCACAAGTTCATTGTGTGCTTGAGCGAATTGTTTCACCTTTTGCTCGACCGTATGCATTCTTTTATCTGTAGAGATCGCAAACTGTGTAAATTGATCCGTCAACTTCCTCACTTCAGCTTGCATTGTTGATTGGATCATTTTCTGGAAGGAGATCATAAAGTCCCTGAAAAAGGTTTGGGTAATGGGTTGATCAGAATTCGGAAATTTCTCGATCAAGTCCGGGAAATTCTGTTCTTCCAGATCCTCTTGATTTTCCAGTCTTTTCTTGGATTTGGCTGGACTACGTGTAGAGGGAGATGTGGAAGAGTCATCTTCATCTTCTTCAGTATCATCTTGGCTTTGGTCGCCTGGAAATACGCGTTGGGCTTCTGTTTGTACGCCTGGATGTTCTGGTGAAAATACGCGTTGGCCGCTAGATTGTACGCGTGGATCCCTTACATGTACGCGTTCGTCATCAAATTGTACGCGTGAAAGTACGCGTGCGCTACTCCGCATGCGTAAATTCTGCCCGCGGGACCCACCTTCGTTCTCCGGTTCTGAGGGGAATTGAGCGGCGGTTTTTGTATCCTCCAGGTGGTAGAGGGGTGAGAAGGCGTTTCGCAGCGGTAGTGGGTCGTTCTGCTCACCCTGGTAGTAGCTGCTGCTGCTTCTTCTTCCCTCATGGCGACGGCCATCTTGGTCTGGATCTGTGTACCAGGCCTCAAGCTTCCTCGGTTTGGGGGGAGTCTTTCTTCCTCTTAGGAGTGATTCTTCTGGGGTCCATGATGGTCAGAGAGTGTTCCCCCTCGATCTTGCTGCAAAAAATCTGATTTTTGGAGGTGCTGTGAGTTGCTTTAGCAGTGTGTCTCTCAGAGCTGCAGACTCACACAGCCATTCAGCTCTGCCTCCAGGCCACGCCCCTCTTTCTATGTTAAACCATTACACCATTGAAAAACTGGTTACGTTTGCAATCGAAAGAAAAATGACTATAGTTGAAGAGGTAATGGCCCCTAAACTATGTTCTGGGATGAAAGTTACAGCTTCAGTGAAATCCGTTTGCAAATCGGAGTGATAGATTAGAATCGAGAGCCAACGGTAAGTTTTCTATGTTAAACCATTACACCATTGAAAAACTGGTTACGTTTGCAATCGAAAGAAAAATGACTATAGTTGAAGAGGTAATGGCCCCTAAACTATGTTCTGGGATGAAAGTTACAGCTTCAGTGAAATCCGTTTGCAAATCGGAGTGATAGATTAGAATCGAGAGCCAACGGTAAGTTTTCTATGTTAAACCATTACACCATTGAAAAACTGGTTACGTTTGCAATCGAAAGAAAAATGACTATAGTTGAAGAGGTAATGGCCCCTAAACTATGTTCTGGGATGAAAGTTACAGCTTCAGTGAAATCCGTTTGCAAATCGGAGTGATAGATTAGAATCGAGAGCCAACGGTAAGTTTTCTATGTTAAACCATTACACCATTGAAAAACTGGTTACGTTTGCAATCGAAAGAAAAATGACTATAGTTGAAGAGGTAATGGCCCCTAAACTATGTTCTGGGATGAAAGTTACAGCTTCAGTGAAATCCGTTTGCAAATCGGAGTGATAGATTAGAATCGAGAGCCAACGGTAAGTTTTCTATGTTAAACCATTACACCATTGAAAAACTGGTTACGTTTGCAATCGAAAGAAAAATGACTATAGTTGAAGAGGTAATGGCCCCTAAACTATGTTCTGGGATGAAAGTTACAGCTTCAGTGAAATCCGTTTGCAAATCGGAGTGATAGATTAGAATCGAGAGCCAACGGTAAGTTTTCTATGTTAAACCATTACACCATTGAAAAACTGGTTACGTTTGCAATCGAAAGAAAAATGACTATAGTTGAAGAGGTAATGGCCCCTAAACTATGTTCTGGGATGAAAGTTACAGCTTCAGTGAAATCCGTTTGCAAATCGGAGTGATAGATTAGAATCGAGAGCCAACGGTAAGTTTTCTATGTTAAACCATTACACCATTGAAAAACTGGTTACGTTTGCAATCGAAAGAAAAATGACTATAGTTGAAGAGGTAATGGCCCCTAAACTATGTTCTGGGATGAAAGTTACAGCTTCAGTGAAATCCGTTTGCAAATCGGAGTGATAGATTAGAATCTAGAGCCAACGGTAAGTTTTCTATGTTAAACCATTACACCATTGAAAAACTGGTTACGTTTGCAATCGAAAGAAAAATGACTATAGTTGAAGAGGTAATGGCCCCTAAACTATGTTCTGGGATGAAAGTTACAGCTTCAGTGAAATCCGTTTGCAAATCGGAGTGATAGATTAGAATCGAGAGCCAACGGTAAGTTTTCTATGTTAAACCATTACACCATTGAAAAACTGGTTACGTTTGCAATCGAAAGAAAAATGACTATAGTTGAAGAGGTAATGGCCCCTAAACTATGTTCTGGGATGAAAGTTACAGCTTCAGTGAAATCCGTTTGCAAATCGGAGTGATAGATTAGAATCGAGAGCCAACGGTAAGTTTTCTATGTTAAACCATTACACCATTGAAAAACTGGTTACGTTTGCAATCGAAAGAAAAATGACTATAGTTGAAGAGGTAATGGCCCCTAAACTATGTTCTGGGATGAAAGTTACAGCTTCAGTGAAATCCGTTTGCAAATCGGAGTGATAGATTAGAATCGAGAGCCAACGGTAAGTTTTCTATGTTAAACCATTACACCATTGAAAAACTGGTTACGTTTGCAATCGAAAGAAAAATGACTATAGTTGAAGAGGTAATGGCCCCTAAACTATGTTCTGGGATGAAAGTTACAGCTTCAGTGAAATCCGTTTGCAAATCGGAGTGATAGATTAGAATCGAGAGCCAACGGTAAGTTTTCTATGTTAAACCATTACACCATTGAAAAACTGGTTACGTTTGCAATCGAAAGAAAAATGACTATAGTTGAAGAGGTAATGGCCCCTAAACTATGTTCTGGGATGAAAGTTACAGCTTCAGTGAAATCCGTTTGCAAATCGGAGTGATAGATTAGAATCGAGAGCCAACGGTAAGTTTTCTATGTTAAACCATTACACCATTGAAAAACTGGTTACGTTTGCAATCGAAAGAAAAATGACTATAGTTGAAGAGGTAATGGCCCCTAAACTATGTTCTGGGATGAAAGTTACAGCTTCAGTGAAATCCGTTTGCAAATCGGAGTGATAGATTAGAATCGAGAGCCAACGGTAAGTTTTCTATGTTAAACCATTACACCATTGAAAAACTGGTTACGTTTGCAATCGAAAGAAAAATGACTATAGTTGAAGAGGTAATGGCCCCTAAACTATGTTCTGGGATGAAAGTTACAGCTTCAGTGAAATCCGTTTGCAAATCGGAGTGATAGATTAGAATCTAGAGCCAACGGTAAGTTTTCTATGTTAAACCATTACACCATTGAAAAACTGGTTACGTTTGCAATCGAAAGAAAAATGACTATAGTTGAAGAGGTAATGGCCCCTAAACTATGTTCTGGGATGAAAGTTACAGCTTCAGTGAAATCCGTTTGCAAATCGGAGTGATAGATTAGAATCGAGAGCCAACGGTAAGTTTTCTATGTTAAACCATTACACCATTGAAAAACTGGTTACGTTTGCAATCGAAAGAAAAATGACTATAGTTGAAGAGGTAATGGCCCCTAAACTATGTTCTGGGATGAAAGTTACAGCTTCAGTGAAATCCGTTTGCAAATCGGAGTGATAGATTAGAATCGAGAGCCAACGGTAAGTTTTCTATGTTAAATCATTACACCATTGAAAAACTGGTTACGTTTGCAATCGAAAGAAAAATGACTATAGTTGAAGAGGTAATGGCCCCTAAACTATGTTCTGGGATGAAAGTTACAGCTTCAGTGAAATCCGTTTGCAAATCGGAGTGATAGATTAGAATCGAGAGCCAACGGTAAGTTTTCTATGTTAAACCATTACACCATTGAAAAACTGGTTACGTTTGCAATCGAAAGAAAAATGACTATAGTTGAAGAGGTAATGGCCCCTAAACTATGTTCTGGGATGAAAGTTACAGCTTCAGTGAAATCCGTTTGCAAATCGGAGTGATAGATTAGAATCGAGAGCCAACGGTAAGTTTTCTATGTTAAACCATTACACCATTGAAAAACTGGTTACGTTTGCAATCGAAAGAAAAATGACTATAGTTGAAGAGGTAATGGCCCCTAAACTATGTTCTGGGATGAAAGTTACAGCTTCAGTGAAATCCGTTTGCAAATCGGAGTGATAGATTAGAAACGAGAGCCAACGGTAAGTTTTCTATGTTAAACCATTACACCATTGAAAAACTGGTTACGTTTGCAATCGAAAGAAAAATGACTATAGTTGAAGAGGTAATGGCCCCTAAACTATGTTCTGGGATGAAAGTTACAGCTTCAGTGAAATCCGTTTGCAAATCGGAGTGATAGAATAGAATCGAGAGCCAACGGTAAGTTTTCTATGTTAAACCATTACACCATTGAAAAACTGGTTACGTTTGCAATCGAAAGAAAAATGACTATAGTTGAAGAGGTAATGGCCCCTAAACTATGTTCTGGGATGAAAGTTACAGCTTCAGTGAAATCCGTTTGCAAATCGGAGTGATAGATTAGAATCGAGAGCCAACGGTAAGTTTTCTATGTTAAACCATTACACCATTGAAAAACTGGATACGTTTGCAATCGAAAGAAAAATGACTATAGTTGAAGAGGTAATGGCCCCTAAACTATGTTCTGGGATGAAAGTTACAGCTTCAGTGAAATCCGTTTGCAAATCGGAGTGATAGATTAGAATCGAGAGCCAACGGTAAGTTTTCTATGTTAAACCATTACACCATTGAAAAACTGGTTACGTTTGCAATCGAAAGAAAAATGACTATAGTTGAAGAGGTAATGGCCCCTAAACTATGTTCTGGGATGAAAGTTACAGCTTCAGTGAAATCCGTTTGCAAATCGGAGTGATAGATTAGAATCGAGAGCCAACGGTAAGTTTTCTATGTTAAACCATTACACCATTGAAAAACTGGTTACGTTTGCAATCGAAAGAAAAATGACTATAGTTGAAGAGGTAATGGCCCCTAAACTATGTTCTGGGATGAAAGTTACAGCTTCAGTGAAATCCGTTTGCAAATCGGAGTGATAGATTAGAATCGAGAGCCAACGGTAAGTTTTCTATGTTAAACCATTACACCATTGAAAAACTGGTTACGTTTGCAATCGAAAGAAAAATGACTATAAATGAAGAGGTAATGGCCCCTAAACTATGTTCTGGGATGAAAGTTACAGCTTCAGTGAAATCCGTTTGCAAATCGGAGTGATAGAATAGAATCGAGAGCCAACGGTAAGTTTTCTATGTTAAACCATTACACCATTGAAAATCTGGTTACGTTTGCAATCGAAAGAAAAATGACTATAGTTGAAGAGGTAATGGCCCCTAAACTATGTTCTGGGATGAAAGTTACAGCTTCAGTGAAATCCGTTTGCAAATCGGAGTGATAGATTAGAATCGAGAGCCAACGGTAAGTTTTCTATGTTAAACCATTACACCATTGAAAAACTGGTTACGTTTGCAATCGAAAGAAAAATGACTATAGTTGAAGAGGTAATGGCCCCTAAACTATGTTCTGGGATGAAAGTTACAGCTTCAGTGAAATCCGTTTGCAAATCGGAGTGATAGATTAGAATCGAGAGCCAACGGTAAGTTTTCTATGTTAAACCATTACACCATTGAAAAACTGGTTACGTTTTCAATCGAAAGAAAAATGACTATAGTTGAAGAGGTAATGGCCCCTAAACTATGTTCTGGGATGAAAGTTACAGCTTCAGTGAAATCCGTTTGCAAATCGGAGTGATAGATTAGAATCGAGAGCCAACGGTAAGTTTTCTATGTTAAACCATTACACCATTGAAAAACTGGTTACGTTTGCAATCGAAAGAAAAATGACTATAGTTGAAGAGGTAATGGCCCCTAAACTATGTTCTGGGATGAAAGTTACAGCTTCAGTGAAATCCGTTTGCAAATCGGAGTGATAGATTAGAATCGAGAGCCAACGGTAAGTTTTCTATGTTAAACCATTACACCATTGAAAAACTGGTTACGTTTGCAATCGAAAGAAAAATGACTATAGTTGAAGAGGTAATGGCCCCTAAACTATGTTCTGGGATGAAAGTTACAGCTTCAGTGAAATCCGTTTGCAAATCGGAGTGATAGATTAGAATCGAGAGCCAACGGTAAGTTTTCTATGTTAAACCATTACACCATTGAAAAACTGGTTACGTTTGCAATCGAAAGAAAAATGACTATAGTTGAAGAGGTAATGGCCCCTAAACTATGTTCTGGGATGAAAGTTACAGCTTCAGTGAAATCCGTTTGCAAATCGGAGTGATAGATTAGAATCTAGAGCCAACGGTAAGTTTTCTATGTTAAACCATGACACCATTGAAAAACTGGTTACGTTTGCAATCGAAAGAAAAATGACTATAGTTGAAGAGGTAATGGCCCCTAAACTATGTTCTGGGATGAAAGTTACAGCTTCAGTGAAATCCGTTTGCAAATCGGAGTGATAGATTAGAATCGAGAGCCAACGGTAAGTTTTCTATGTTAAACCATTACACCATTGAAAAACTGGTTACGTTTGCAATCGAAAGAAAAATTACTATAGTTGAAGAGGTAATGGCCCCTAAACTATGTTCTGGGATGAAAGTTACAGCTTCAGTGAAATCCGTTTGCAAATCGGAGTGATAGATTAGAATCGAGAGCCAACGGTAAGTTTTCTATGTTAAACCATTACACCATTGAAAAACTGGTTACGTTTGCAATCGAAAGAAAAATGACTATAGTTGAAGAGGTAATGGCCCCTAAACTATGTTCTGGGATGAAAGTTACAGCTTCAGTGAAATCCGTTTGCAAATCGGAGTGATAGATTAGAATCGAGAGCCAACGGTAAGTTTTCTATGTTAAACCATTACACCATTGAAAAACTGGTTACGTTTGCAATCGAAAGAAAAATGACTATAGTTGAAGAGGTAATGGCCCCTAAACTATGTTCTGGGATGAAAGTTACAGCTTCAGTGAAATCCGTTTGCAAATCGGAGTGATAGATTAGAATCGAGAGCCAACGGTAACTTTTCTATGTTAAACCATTACACCATTGAAAAACTGGTTACGTTTGCAATCGAAAGAAAAATGACTATAGTTGAAGAGGTAATGGCCCCTAAACTATGTTCTGGGATGAAAGTTACAGCTTCAGTGAAATCCGTTTGCAAATCGGAGTGATAGATTAGAATCTAGAGCCAACGGTAAGTTTTCTATGTTAAACCATTACACCATTGAAAAACTGGTTACGTTTGCAATCGAAAGAAAAATGACTATAGTTGAAGAGGTAATGGCCCCTAAACTATGTTCTGGGATGAAAGCTACAGCTTCAGTGAAATCCGTTTGCAAATCGGAGTGATAGATTAGAATCGAGAGCCAACGGTAAGTTTTCTATGTTAAACCATTACACCATTGAAAAACTGGTTACGTTTGCAATCGAAAGAAAAATGACTATAGTTGAAGAGGTAATGGCCCCTAAACTATGTTCTGGGATGAAAGTTACAGCTTCAGTGAAATCCGTTTGCAAATCGGAGTGATAGATTAGAATCGAGAGCCAACGGTAAGTTTTCTATGTTAAACCATTACACCATTGAAAAACTGGTTACGTTTGCAATCGAAAGAAAAATGACTATAGTTGAAGAGGTAATGGCCCCTAAACTATGTTCTGGGATGAAAGTTACAGCTTCAGTGAAATCCGTTTGCAAATCGGAGTGATAGATTAGAATCGAGAGCCAACGGTAAGTTTTCTATGTTAAACCATTACACCATTAAAAAACTGGTTACGTTTGCAATCGAAAGAAAAATGACTATAGTTGAAGAGGTAATGGCCCCTAAACTATGTTCTGGGATGAAAGTTACAGCTTCAGTGAAATCCGTTTGCAAATCGGAGTGATAGATTAGAATCGAGAGCCAATGGTAAGTTTTCTATGTTAAACCATTACACCATTGAAAAACTGGTTACGTTTGCAATCGAAAGAAAAATGACTATAGTTGAAGAGGTAATGGCCCCTAAACTATGTTCTGGGATGAAAGTTACAGCTTCAGTGAAATCCGTTTGCAAATCGGAGTGATAGATTAGAATCGAGAGCCAACGGTAAGTTTTCTATGTTAAACCATTACACCATTGAAAAACTGGTTACGTTTGCAATCGAAAGAAAAATGACTATAGTTGAAGAGGTAATGGCCCCTAAACTATGTTCTGGGATGAAAGTTACAGCTTCAGTGAAATCCGTTTGCAAATCGGAGTGATAGATTAGAATCGAGAGCCAACGGTAAGTTTTCTATGTTAAACCATTACACCATTGAAAAACTGGTTACGTTTGCAATCGAAAGAAAAATGACTATAGTTGAAGAGGTAATGGCCCCTAAACTATGTTCTGGGATGAAAGTTACAGCTTCAGTGAAATCCGTTTGCAAATCGGAGTGATAGATTAGAATCGAGAGCCAACGGTAAGTTTTCTATGTTAAACCATTACACCATTGAAAAACTGGTTACGTTTGCAATCGAAAGAAAAATGACTATAGTTGAAGAGGTAATGGCCCCTAAACTATGTTCTGGGATGAAAGTTACAGCTTCAGTGAAATCCGTTTGCAAATCGGAGTGATAGATTAGAAACGAGAGCCAACGGTAAGTTTTCTATGTTAAACCATTACACCATTGAAAAACTGGTTACGTTTGCAATCGAAAGAAAAATGACTATAGTTGAAGAGGTAATGGCCCCTAAACTATGTTCTGGGATGAAAGTTACAGCTTCAGTGAAATCCGTTTGCAAATCGGAGTGATAGATTAGAATCGAGAGCCAACGGTAAGTTTTCTATGTTAAACCATTACACCATTGAAAAACTGGTTACGTTTGCAATCGAAAGAAAAATGACTATAGTTGAAGAGGTAATGGCCCCTAAACTATGTTCTGGGATGAAAGTTACAGCTTCAGTGAAATCCGTTTGCAAATCGGAGTGATAGATTAGAATCGAGAGCCAACGGTAAGTTTTCTATGTTAAACCATTACACCATTGAAAAACTGGTTACGTTTGCAATCGAAAGAAAAATGACTATAGTTGAAGAGGTAATGGCCCCTAAACTATGTTCTGGGATGAAAGTTACAGCTTCAGTGAAATCCGTTTGCAAATCGGAGTGATAGATTAGAATCGAGAGCCAACGGTAAGTTTTCTATGTTAAACCATTACACCATTGAAAAACTGGTTACGTTTGCAATCGAAAGAAAAATGACTATAGTTGAAGAGGTAATGGCCCCTAAACTATGTTCTGGGATGAAAGTTACAGCTTCAGTGAAATCCGTTTGCAAATCGGAGTGATAGATTAGAAACGAGAGCCAACGGTAAGTTTTCTATGTTAAACCATTACACCATTGAAAAACTGGTTACGTTTGCAATCGAAAGAAAAATGACTATAGTTGAAGAGGTAATGGCCCCTAAACTATGTTCTGGGATGAAAGTTACAGCTTCAGTGAAATCCGTTTGCAAATCGGAGTGATAGAATAGAATCGAGAGCCAACGGAAAAAGTGGGAACGCAGAAAAAGTGGGATCAGCGCATCACCAGGCCGCCCCTGAATGGCCTCAGCTCAGAGATGCGCTGAGCCCCCCCAGGAACTACGAACGCACCTTGAACCAAACAGAGGCTCTGCATATACACCAAAGAAACACTAACAAGTGGGAGCAGCTGACCAGAATTAAATCAAACACAGCAAAGAAATGAACAGCGCTACTTAAAAACAGATGAGTGCTTACCTGCAAAAAAGTGCACACCCCACTCATGGGATTCAAATACACAATGAGCACACACATGACCTGTCTACCACTTGGAGGATGTTAGTTTCACTAACAATTTGCAATTGTTAGGTACTTGTCCCTCCCACTGTCGTAGAAGTCTTTCCTCCATGGGAGGGGACCTAACACTAACTAAAACCTACCTGTGCATATGCATAGCCTGGGCGCGCTACCAGTAAAATTAAGAATTGCGCAGAAAAAGTGGGATCAGCGCATCACCAGGCCGCCCCTGAATGGCCTCAGCTCAGAGATGCGCTGAGCCCCCCCAGGAACTACGAACACACCTTGAACCAAACAGAGGCTCTGCATATACACCAAAGAAACACTAACAAGTGGGAGCAGCTGACCAGAGTTAAATCAAACACAGCAAAGAAATGAACAGCGCTACTTAAAAACAGATGAGTGCTTACCTGCAAAAAAGTGCACACCCCACTCATGGGATTCAAATACACAATGAGCACACACATGACCTGTCTACCACTTGGAGGATGTTAGTTTCACTAACAATTTGCAATTGTTAGGTACTTGTCCCTCCCACTGTCGTAGAAGTCTTTCCTCCATGGGAGGGGACCTAACACTAACTAAAACCTACCTGTGCATATGCATAGCCTGGGCGCGCTACCAGTAAAATTAAGAATTGCGCAGAAAAAGTGGGATCAGCGCATCACCAGGCCGCCCCTGAATGGCCTCAGCTCAGAGATGCGCTGAGCCCCCCCAGGAACTACGAACGCACCTTGAACCAAACAGAGGCTCTGCATATACACCAAAGAAACACTAACAAGTGGGAGCAGCTGACCAGAATTAAATCAAACACAGCAAAGAAATGAACAGCGCTACTTAAAAACAGATGAGTGCTTACCTGCAAAAAAGTGCACACCCCACTCATGGGATTCAAATACACAATGAGCACACACATGACCTGTCTACCACTTGGAGGATGTTAGTTTCACTAACAATTTGCAATTGTTAGGTACTTGTCCCTCCCACTGTCGTAGAAGACTAACATCCTCCAAGTGGTAGACAGGTCATGTGTGTGCTCATTGTGTATTTGAATCCCATGAGTGGGGTGTGCACTTTTTTGCAGGTAAGCACTCATCTGTTTTTAAGTAGCGCTGTTCATTTCTTTGCTGGGTAAGTTTTCTATGTTAAACCCTTACACCATTGAAAAACTGGTTACGTTTGCAATCGAAAGAAAAATGACTATAGTTGAAGAGGTAATGGCCCCTAAACTATGTTCTGGGATGAAAGTTACAGCTTCAGTGAAATCCGTTTGCAAATCGGAGTGATAGATTAGAATCGAGAGCCAACGGTAAGTTTTCTATGTTAAACCATTACACCATTGAAAAACTGGTTACGTTTGCAATCGAAAGAAAAATGACTATAGTTGAAGAGGTAATGGCCCCTAAACTATGTTCTGGGATGAAAGTTACAGCTTCAGTGAAATCCGTTTGCAAATCGGAGTGATAGATTAGAATCGAGAGCCAACGGTAAGTTTTCTATGTTAAACCATTACACCATTGAAAAACTGGTTACGTTTGCAATCGAAAGAAAAATGACTATAGTTGAAGAGGTAATGGCCCCTAAACTATGTTCTGGGATGAAAGTTACAGCTTCAGTGAAATCCGTTTGCAAATCGGAGTGATAGATTAGAATCGAGAGCCAACGGTAAGTTTTCTATGTTAAACCATTACACCATTGAAAAACTGGTTACGTTTGCAATCGAAAGAAAAATGACTATAGTTGAAGAGGTAATGGCCCCTAAACTATGTTCTGGGATGAAAGTTACAGCTTCAGTGAAATCCGTTTGCAAATCGGAGTGATAGATTAGAATCGAGAGCCAACGGTAAGTTTTCTATGTTAAACCGTTTACAATATTTTTTTATTGAAAATTTTTCAGCAAACACAGTATACAAATATACAGGTATCCAATGGTATATTACATAACATACAGGTATCCCATATAGAGTAGACATGTCAAGCATACATTTATATTATTATCATAAGAGATATAGTTTAATTATATAAAACAGTGTATATGTCGATTAGTTTTAACTTTAGATTAATTTCCCTATCTTCTAAACATATTACTTGACAGTTCAAACTGATAATGATGTTCAAGTGTGAAGTCCGCATTAATTTCGCATTAAATCCGCATAAGCGTCTATAAATACGAAATCCGCATATAAATGCGGACTTCTAGTGGTCCCATGCGGATTTCCGCGGTAAACTCACATAAAGCCGCAAAAACGCGTAAAAAACGCGCAAACGCTTAAAAACGCGCAAAAACCGCTATTTAAGCTCAGAAAACGCCTAATAAACGCTAATATCACACCAATGCATGTGACCTATCTATGAATGCGGAAAAACATAACTAATTGCTAAAAAGGTCTCAGAATGACGAAAAATCACTCCGAGAAGAACAAACATATAAAAATTATAATTTTTTTGAAAATGAACAAAGATTATATAAAAATGAATAATACTTATTAACCACCTTCAACCTAGTATACTAAGTGTTTCTAATTATATACCAGTGTCAAACCAGTTGACACTATATTGCGGTTCCTGGAGTTATCTTCTCTTTTAAGAAATTAAATAATTGAAGTAGAATAATATAAAAAAAAAAAAAAACTCTACAGGATTCTGCGACAATGAGCTTCATGTAGGTAAATGATTGAAAATAGAGGATCCTCTCTACCTGGAAAATGGGGGACTAGTACCACCCTACAGAGATTCCAGGGAGAGGATCCTGCAATAGAATCATGTTTTCTTTGATCTTTAATAGAACCCATCAAGCTCAGAGTTGTACAATCAGTAAACTCCTATTCAGAGCATTATATGATTATGAATTTTGCTAGAAAAATTAACAACCATAGCAAATCAAATCTAATGCTTTAGTGAGATTTGGTTGAACTATACTAAACTAACTAAACTACCTAATCTAAACTACTTAATCTAACTTACTATGCATCAATATTGTCTAGATTAACCTAGAGAAAGAGTATAAAAACAGCAGTTATTTTTGTTGTTATTTCTGTATAAGTTGAGTGCAGACCGATCCAGGGGAGGGACAAGAGCAATGCATCTATCTATGTTATCTCCAATGTGAGGGGGGAAAGCAAAACAGGATAGAACATACTTACTTAGTTAGACACCTCAGACACTTCAGACACCTCAGAACTCCAGAACCTTTGATGTTGTATAGACAGTAGGCCAGAGTTTGACTTTCCTCAGGAAAGATTGTAAGCTTCCACATCTAATGGACCAAGCTTTCTCTGCTATGAGATTAGATTCCACTCTGCGGAGAATTTCCTCCAGGGTGGGTAAATATACAGTTTTCCAATTCAACGCCAATAAGCTTCTAGTTACAATAAAGATATGGTCTATGATCAATCTCTCCTGAGGGGGCAAATCTCTTGAACCTAGATGAAGCAGTGCTAAACCAGGTGGGATAGTCTGGAGTGACATTGGTAACTGTCCCAGAAAACCTGCAATGTCATCCCAAAGTTGTCTAAGTTTAGGACATTCCCATAAAATATGGGTTAAGGTACCCGTCTGGCTGCACCCCCTCCAGCATAATGGGGAAAAGTTCATATCAAATCTAGAAATTTTTTCTGGGGTCATATACCATTGCCATATGTTTTTGATTAGACCTTCATGATGACCAACACAATGAGAAGATTTCCTAAAGGATTGTACAGTCATCTCCCATTCCTCATCATCTATTTCACATTGTAAATATTTCTGCCATTGATCTAATTGCCATTTAGGGGCCTGTCCTTTTAGATCTAGTAGTATATTATAGAAAACAGATGTACCTCTTACACGTATCTCATCAGACTGAATAATTTTCCTAATTTTAGGTAACAGGATGATTGGGCTATATATGTATTTATTTAGGAATCTAGATAATTTATCATATATCCATTTATCTGTAGAGGGTATACCAAATGTGGATACTAATAAATCAAAAGGTTTGATACTAGAATTTTCCAACAGATCCTCTATGTAAACAATTCCATTGTCAACCC